>NW_008589172.1:4196-25944 GCF_000691845.1 Merops nubicus
AAAATGTTAAGGCTACAGAATAATAATGAGGAATGATTAGAATCTGAAGGTTCACCATCCCAGATTTTCTAAGACATGCAAGTATATATTTTTTGCTTTTAAAAAGGCACATTCTTTCCATTTTTTCCTGAATAACAAAGTCTGTTGTGAAACACTGCTCTCCCTTGAACTGAAAGGTGAGACCACCTCACCCAGTTTGTGCCTTCCATATCCATTCCCTTCTCAGCCTATCTACCCAGATCCACTGTAGGAGGGTCCAGGACCTACATTGTTTTGTGAAAGCTAAACATTCCCACTGTCCTTGAATGCAGCCATTAGCAGAGCACAGCTCCTCTGTATAAACAGTGTACAAAAGGCTATAAACAAAGCTGGGAAAGTACATGAAAGGCTGCAAATAAGCTATTTCAGGTCCACCTTCAGCTTAAGCTACTGTTACTAACATTACTAACTCCATAGTGTCTTTCTCATTGTTGTCTTTTGTCTTTGTTCCCCTTAGGAAAAGCACAGAGACTGAAGAAGTGGGAAAAATCAGCCATCTGGAAGCTCTGCTGTTTACTGCTGTGCTGGAGAATTTTGTTGATCAGCTTTCAGTTCTTGGATATGTTATACCAGTTTCATGTGCAGGCAAAACAGACATCAGCCACGTACGTGCCTCTATCCTTTCTCTTTAAAGAAATCTCTCTTGGTTTTCTTCTTGTCCTGGTTTTATGTCTTCTGTCTGAACTTTTTAAAAATCAGCTCAAATATTTTTTTTCTGCAAAGTGCTCTAGACTCTTGGGTGAAGAAACACAATAAAAGTGCATGGATGACCCATTTTAATATTTATACTGCAGCATCACTGAGAAGCCTTTGTCAAGACTTTGTGCAAAGGACCCTACTGACATGAGATGAGGTTCCTGGACTTATAATTTAGAAATTGTGGTCATTAGGCAAAAAGCAAAAGATCAGAGGAAATGAAATAAAACATATCTAGGTTCTTATACAGATATGCAGCTATTTTTAAAATGCAAAAGAATGGGATATTGGAAAGTACTCAAACCCAGGGTATTTCTGTTCCTCTCTAAGTCCATTCCAAAGCTCCTATAGTCCCCCCAATGAATTAAGAAAAATTCCGCTTCAAAATATATTAGTAACTACCCATTCTCAATGACCATTATTAGTTGATTTCTAACAGGCACAGCTAAGACAGTTTGGGCAGGGTTAGAAAGAACAGAGGAAAGCTCAGGCAGAGGTTTGTGGTTGCAGAGGAAGGTATGATACTTCTGGTGGCTGAAAAACATGGGAAACAGGATGGGATCATCCTGAGGGGTAAATGGTTCTAAATTCTATTGTCATATATATTAAGTGGCATAGTAGGCTGCTTCCAGTTTAAAGAGGTTTGTAACTTTTTTTTTTTTCTTTAAGAAGAACTCAAAAAATAAAAAGAAGTGTGCCCAGGATGGAAATAAAAACTGGAATCTGAGTTTTCAGATTTAATACTGTTCTCTCTGTCTAACATTCCACTTAAGAATGCAAGGGGAAGGTAAATCAATATGGTTTTTTCTACTTGTTTCCCTTCCAACCTATCTTCTCGTCAGCAGACGCTGGTGTTGCAGAATGCTCGGGCTGTGCAATAGAGGGCACTCCTGCCCTTCAGAGAGCCCTGCGAGCCAGCCTCGCCTCTTCCCGGGGGTATTCTTCCCAGAGCAGGCTGGCAAACCTCTTCTTGGCCAGCAGCAAACGCACAGAGAAGGAGCATGTCTCTAGGACAGTAGGAGTTGTTCGTTGTTCTTCAGACACGCAGACTCAGGTTGATAGACCTACTAAAGGCACACTTAAATTACAGAGAAAACACCTTGGCTTTTCTCTTCAATCACAAGTGCTCATTTTTACCAGCTCACTTCTTAGAACACAGTTCTCTTACAGACTATAAACCCTACTTGTGTTCTTAAAGATGCCAAAATAAATCGAGAAGCAGGAAAATAAATTTAGAAGCAGGAAAAGGGTTTAGGGAAGCTACCTGCTAACTTCAGTGCTCTGTAATTTGCTACTCCTCCCCGTTTCTCAGTTTGCATTTGGCTGTTACAATTGTATCTGCAGAAGACCTCTATTTGCAAAGCACCCTGGAGCTCTGTGGGTCAAACAAATCAATGATATTTTCTGACTGACATCTACATTTCAGCTGATGGCGTTTTTGAGAGGAAGAATCACAGTGTTGGTCAGCACCTTGCTGATTTTCCAAACTGGGGAGTTTTGTACGTTGCTTCACAGAGTGCAACCCCCAAAGGAAGGCAGCCTTTCTGTTTGCTGAATTTTGGGCAAAAGATTAACAAAAGATAAACAGCTAGGAGACAACGCAGACGGTAATGCATGCAGTTTACAAACTCCTTGCTCTTACATAGTTATTTGGTAATTATTAGTGTGCAAGTCTCTGTTGTTTACAGACAATCCAGTTATAGCCCGTCTGGGAAAGTTCCAGACATTAAAAAACATCTTTCAGAACATTCATAAAATCTACATGATATTAAAACAGTTTATTTGCCAAAATTAGTTCTTTCTGAAGTATAACCATCATCAGCAAACTATTTAAACATTTTTTTCCTGTCTTTTTAATTCGTCTGTGTATACTTTGCATGCATTTAATTTAGTATAAATTTAACTGTCCAAAAATGAAACATGTAGTCACCTAGACTCCTTCTGAAGCCAGTGGCGAGTCGGGCACTGCCAGAAGCTGCTTCATCCCACCCAGTGATGTCCAGGACACTCAGAAGGATGCAGCCCCTTGCAGTGCCCCGTGTGCCACCCTCACAGACTACGCAGCATCGTGGGCTACTCAACGTGCCTCCTTGACAAATGACTTCTGGGAAGGACTCCTGGCACACCCAGCTCCCGCCCCGATGGCTTCTTTTAACTCTGCCCTCTGGGCTCTGTTGGCACAAACGCACGTGTGGTTGTGGAGGGATCTGGACTCAGAACTGATGCTGCTGCTAAAAAACAAACTTTTTTTTTTTTTTTTACGGGAAAATGTTTCGGCTCAGTGAGTTCTCATTCTCTAATCCATTTTCCCAACCAGGTGAGTGGGGTGGAGATAACTGTGGACTAGGATGTGGCTGGTGGTGGCTCTGTGAGCTGGCTTCAGCCAAACAGCTGCTACATGTTCAGCCACAGAGATGCCAGTGCAGGCAAGGAAATTTTCTCATTTAATGTCCCAGTGTATACACCTGCATTCTTACCCATAGTACATAAAGCTGAGAAATTCCTAGAAGCAAGACCTCAGCTGATTTTATAGTGTGCTTTTGCTTTTCTGGGGCTTTTTCCTTTTTAATAAAATTGTACATGGCCGCAAGATAGCTTTTCGTGCCAATATTTTGAAATTCTTCTTTGAATTTGTGTTATACTTCCTCTGCTCTCACTCTCTCTCAAAAAAACCATCTAAGCAGATAGCTGATAAGTCTGTCACTTATTTCCACACACGGCAGCTCTTGTTACACCAATAACATTGCAGGGAAAGGTCCTGGTGTCACACAGTAGGAAATGGATAAGATGGAGAGAAGACAGGGGAAACAGGCTAACAGCCCAGAAAAGCTGCTGCAGAGAAGGATGGAATGATTTGTTCCCTGTGCCTACAGAAACTAGGACAAGAAGCCAGGGGCTCAACTGCAGCTGAGAAAAAATTCAGGGTAAAGACTGTAGTGATGTGCTGGCATTGACAGGAGGGTGTGCAGTCTCCGTTGCTTGAGGTCATTAAGAACCTGTCAGGAATGTCACAGTCTGAAGCATTATCCCTTGGGGCAGATGAATTCACCTTTTGAGGCCTTTTTTAGTCCTGTCACTTCAGAATATTTGATCCCCTAAACTTTAATAAGCCTACATTGTGTGCTCAGTGCTAACCAAGACAAATGTTTCTCTCTTCTAGTCTTTGCAGAACATAACATACATGAGCTCTTAGTATAGCTTCATTCTAGTTTATTATTCTTTCTCTCACACAATGTTTACTGCCCAATGTGCAAACAGGTCTCTCTTATTGCCTTTAAGATTGGTATCCAGGAAATGAAAGAAATGGTAGAGACTCAGAAGGATCTGGACACTAACTACCAAAAGCTTATGTCAGCAAGGCAAGGGACTGGGGAAGCAGTTACCTCCATGTCTCAGAAGTGCAGCAAACACAAGCAGAAGCTGGGGAAAACTGAAGATCTAAGAAGTGCCCCTCATCCTTCCAACAAGGCCACGACACGCAGCGCTCCATCTGTAGAGAATCTCAGAAAAATTCAGGCTGACATGTGAGTGAAGCTCAAATACGATGGGGGCTGCTCAGAGCTCTAAGTTCTCAGTCTGTCTCTTGAAAGCAAAAATGCAGGCTTCCCACTCTCCCACCGCTGGCATACCTCACTCTTGGTCCTGAAGGAGCACTTCTGAGGAGGACAGTGGGGTCCAGTTTCACAAGACATTCAGTTCTGGCCTTTCCTTGCCTCTGTGTGCCAAGTAAGGACAATCAGTTTGTTTTGAATGAAGTTGCAAATACTTCCCAGTTGATAATGGTTGCTTGGGTGGACTCTGTGCCAGGATCTAGCCAGTGCTGATGTTCTGGTGTCCGGAGTCACCTTCCCCTAGCAGATACATACAGGCAAAGTGGGATCTGAGCACTGCCTTCTGAGCTTGGTTACTCTGGAAGGCACAAAGAGCCTCTGGCAGCTACAGCCATTCTCCTTCATAGAACACATAATGTGTGTAAGGACCAAAGAGTTGGTTTTTTTTTTCTTTTTTGAAAATAAATTTTATTCCTGCACCTAATCAACTGATTTGATTTGCAGAAATACTAACAGCCTTTGGTTTAAGGCATGGACTGGGGAACTGAGCACTCAGTCTGCGTTTCTGCATCCTTCCTTCTGTCCTTTAATGTTATTTCAGCAAAAGGCTTAAAGAGGATCCTAACACAAACAAGGAAAATGCAGCTAAAATATAAATACCATATGCACCATAACATTCAATAAATTGCAAGCTCATGCATTTATTAAGATCAGCTTAGGGCTTTATTGGAACTTTGGCACCCAGGTATCCCTTCATAAACACACTTGTCTGCATCCTCACGTCTTGTTGTCCAAGATCTACCACACTGCCATCAGTGCTGCAGGCCAACGGCCTTCTTTCTGATGGCAGCATAGCCTGGCACAGCACAGGGTAAGTTTGTGCCAGAAAAAATGATCAACTTCAACCAACTCCTAATACAGAGTTCTCCACACATACAAGAAGCAGTTACAATGGGAGAAGCACTCCTGAATTTGATTGATAGACATAAGAACAGAAATGCAATCTTTTATTTCCTTACCTTTTTAGCTGTAAACAGTACTGGATAAAGGTGCCAGACACTGTAGTACCAGCACCTATAAATCACTGTTGTGCTCCTTTTCTTCCTGGCAGGCAGTATGCAAGTGATGTCATTACAATCACTATGGAAAAGTTACAGGAGTCAGGAACATTTAATAGCCTAACAGAAGCTAATGAGAAAGAGAAGGCAAAAAAGAACAAGTTTCATGACTTCCTCATCAGGTCAGTGTTGTGTTCAGTACTTTCCTGCTTAACTGCTCAAAGCCAAAGTCAATTCTCCTCAGTACAGGCTAAAAAGAAAAAAAACCAAAACCAACCAACCAAAAAACAAGCAAACCCAACCCCTAGATACTGATGCTGCTTTTCCAGCTTGAATTATCCTGTCTGCTTTACAAATTGCTTCTTTCCCTTTCAGACAGAAATAACTGATGGTTCTGATACTGATCTAAGCTAGGAATTGTCTGAGCTTTCAACACAGTGGACACCAGTGTCTGCATCAATGCACATGCTGCTCCATATCAATTAAAACATAATGTGATGTAGGAGCACCCTGATCTTTAACTCCTTGTCCCCAGTGAAAGCCAGAGCAGCAGAGAATCTGTTCAAGCCAGGGCCAGCAACATATGGTCTTTGGGTTATGCCCCCAGGAGGATGTTCTCTGACCCATATGCTAATATGCTCCCTTTTCCCAGTAGCACTGAGGGGCTAGCACAGATGGTGACAGAGGCAGTCATCTTATTTAAGGCTAATCCACCAGCCACTGCATTATAGATCCTCCAATGTCCCAGATCTGATAGGATTTGTTATAATCTCAGCTCAAACCAGTGATTCCTTAGCTCAGACTTCTGCACACTAGAACTTTGGAGTTTTTTTATCATGCAGAGCTCTGGCTCAAGCCCCAGCCTGTTAGAATAGCAGTCATCAAAGAAGTATTTGATATTTTAAAGGTATTTCGTTCTGTGCAGCAGCTCAGGCACATCATTTAGGGTAGAGAGCAAAGCTGCTGTAAGTCATGATTTGTCATGAGTCCAACCTACTGGAACAGCCCTGGTGGTGACTCAGTGGTCTGCCTCCACTGCAAGTCCCCAGCTTCCAGTGAAATGTGTGGTTTCAAGCATGAAACCCAACACTTCCACTGTCTAAACCCAAGGGATTTCTTGTTTAGCTATGCCTGGGAAAGAAAGCAAACATGAAAGCAGCAGTTGCTTGTGGAGTACCTGCTCAATACTGGAGGACAGAAAAGAGCAGACAAATTATAATCAGAATGGAATAAAAATGATTGTGTCCTTTCTATCAGTCATATCTAGCCATCACGTTGTCTGTTCTATCAAGCATGGAATGAGCTTGATCTGTGTTTCAATATAATTTATGCTTGTCAGGTTTTGTGCCAATAGACTCGTCTGAAAGCAGTCTGCACTGAGACTGGAACTCCTTATCAGGAGCTTCTGTTTATCACAGTCACCCAGCCAAGGGCTCTGAAAATGAAACACATGTTCGATTGTAAGGTTGGGATAGAGTACAAAGTCTCAGGTACCAACTCCAGTATTTACTGGCTTGAAATCAAATCATAAGCATAAAAGCTCAGAAAAGCACTCAGAGTGAAATAAGACAATAATAAGACCTAGAACGTTACTGCATCTGTTTTGTTTTAAACAGGTAAACAGCTCTGCAGCTTTTGGCCTTCACTCTGATCCCTTCACAGACCTCAGAATCTGAGGCAGTGTTTTTTGAAAGATTTAAACTCTGATATGAAAAAACATATTCCAAACATATAATGAAACTTAGACAATTTGGCACTGCCTGCTGATTAGGTCCATTTCTGCACAGAAACTGGGAGACTTTTGCCTGAAGTGCAGAAATTGTTGCTCAATCATAGGCTTCTTCCCTCTCTGCTATAAGAATTGCACCATCCTCAAAGCCCACTCCAGGCTTTCAGTAAGAGCATCCTCTCTTTTCTCACTCATTCTCCCTTTCATTCCTATCCTCTTTGCTCCATCTGTACACCTCTCAATTTACGAAGTCACGAGCCTTGGTGAGGGGTCTCTGTTCCTGACTTGCAGATCTGCTACCTCCCTGGGACTCAGAGTGAAGAGGTGAATACCTTTTTCACTATTCAGCCATGGTGTTATAATTTGGTATCAAAGGGGCACTTCATTTAGTTCAGCTGTTCTGAAGTCGTTGAGTGAGCAGGATAAGTGGGGCATTACTCAGCTAGGTGCTGCAATGCATCAGGAGACAAGAACTTCTCCTTCTAGGTAAACTGCTCCTGTCTGTTTTGATACATTCAAGTGATTGTATTTTCCTATTTTTCTTCAGGGAGGAGGAAGGAAAGAAGGAGATAAAGTCACTTGAGAAACAGCTGGAAGACATCAAGAAAGAAACTGAAATAGAACTTCAGGTGAGGTCACTTAGCACTGAGCATCAAACCGGGGGGGAAGCCTCTTAGCAAGCTCACCTCTGCTGCCCAGGAACTCACAATCAGCTGAGAGGACATGTGGCATATGTTTATCTGTCATTTAGGAACACAGCAGCTGAGTAACTGCAATAAAGATTTGTATTCTGAATAAGCCTGCTAATGACTTTAAGAGCCATGGTTTTCAAATGGGAGCTCAAAATGCTCATAATCCTGAGAGACCATGATCAAATTAGAATGCTCCAAAAACTGCTGGGATTGGCAAAGCATGGGCATCTGCAATCAGTAAGAAAGAGGTTCTCTGCACAGAGCAGTATCCAAGGTTCTGTCATACCTACTCGTGCAGACAGACACCTAGCACAGGGGCTTGTTATTTTTCCAGGGGAAAAATTTGTTATTTTAATCTATTTTTCTAGGCTTCTAGGTGTTAGAAAATCCCACATGTGGGAATCCTACACAAGGGCAGATCAACGTTGTTGCACAGACACTGTCAACTTGATCTTTCTGGAAAGCTTCAGCCCTTCTGTCTGCAGCATGCAAATGGTGTGTGCAGGCACAGTGAATCTGGGGCATTCTGGAAATGTCACACTTGCTGCACAAGTGCAGATCAATTGAATGGCATGTCGCTGGTCACTTTGATGCTCACCAGACAGCTCAGGCTTTATGCTCATGTGTGCTTTAGAGCAAAACCACACGCAGTTCTGTGCAGAGACGTGGAAACGAGGCCTAGCCTGGCAGAGGCAGGAAAGGGTGTGTTATAGGGAACAAACAAGAGACAGGCAGGGTCAGAGCTATACCAGGACTACAAGAAGGAACAAGAATCTGATGCCTGGTTCAGTACTGAGCAGGAGGACAGCAAGGGCATCTGAGGAAAGAATTTGCATCACTGGATTTTGTCTTTGGACAAAAGCGTGGACGGTAACCAAGCCAGGATATAGCTGGCTACAGAGAGAAGTTTTAAGCCACTGACATGTTGCTGAAGTACAGTTTATAGAACATGAAGGTTTGTGTTGGCAGCCTGGATGCATGTGCAGTGGAAAGTTTAACTGTAAATCAAGGACTGTTGTAAGAACGTGAAGGATCCACTGGTAATGTATGCAGCTATCTAGCACTGATGAAACACCAGAAGTTCAGGGGAGATATTAGAACAGCAGAGAAGGAAGAAGGAATGTACAAGGTGGGAAAATTAATTTAGATCAGTACTCATCTACTAGTGGAGATACTGGAAATGCATAACGTACACTGGGAAGTGCAGCAAGATGAAAAGAACACTGGAAAAAAACTGTGGACATAACAGAGAGGAGAAAGAAGGGGAGTCACTAAAGGAAATGGAAAGTTAGCAAGTTAGGAGACAAAGCAAGAAAGAACAGTTGTGGGAACTAAAAGAGAAATGCAGGATGAATTAGATTTTTCTTACAGATTTGAGCAGAACATCTAAAAGATGTAGAGGTCACAGCCAGAACTGGAAAGGGGAGCTATATACCTCAATATACCCTTACTTACTGCCACTGGAAATGGTATGAGACCCTACTTCCAGGCCCTATGGGACAACCCAAAAGTCCCTTGACGTCTGTGTGGCAGTTAAATGAACTAGGCTCGGAGACTGTACATTATCCATTTCCTTCTGCATATTGTCCCTTCTCAGTCAGATTCTGATGGCTCCTGGGCAGCTCCTGTTCTCCCACTTCCCAAGCTAGTGAGGCTCACGAGGTAGTTTTGTGCAGTGCTCCTCAAACCTCACAGTGCCTGTGTGCACTATCATCTGTGTGTCTGTTTCTGGTTTGATGCCTCCTAGGGACCAGTGTAGGGGGGGCTGTCATGATCCCATCTCACACTAGCAGCAGCGTGCTGGCCCTGTGCAGTCAGGCTGGGCACTTGTCTGTGTCCTGCCCTGCATCTCTCCCACCTCTTGCAGTCATAAAGTCTGTAGCTCCCATGCTGAGAGGGTGCTCTTCTCTGTCCTCTTTCTAATTTGCTTCTTGCTTTTTGCCTCGTCAAGTGAGATCTGCACTCATCTGGGATTTTGGTTTTATGTTTCCAGCTTAAAAGTCCTTTTCTGGGCTTTCTTATAATCTCAGCTTTGATAACAAATCAAAGGCAAGACTACTTTCAAGTACTGCTTTCCTCCTGTGCCAGAAATAATGGTGTCTCACTGTCTCCCAAGGGAGAATAATTTCTGTTTGCGTTGTATGGGATTTTCCCATAGGCACTTTTACAGACACTTGCATAATTTGTCACCTTGCCAACTAATTAAAAAGAAAAATACAGCTTGCTCATTTTGGAGTACTCTGAACAGTAATAATGCAGAGACCTGTAGACAAAAGCCTACATGGTCATCTCCAGTCTAGTGGATGAGAAAACAAAAGCCAGCAAAACTAATCATGGAACCAGAAAAACACGGTCTCTGCTTCACACATGTTGCCTGTATGTTTGCATTTGCAGCCTTGCTACCTCTTAAAGAGATGCTAATAAATGCTATATAAGCCTGCCCAGCTCATTTTTCTTTCTAAGGAAACACAAATCAAATGCTAAATGTTCTTACTTATTTTGGTTTTACTCCGCTTGGAAAGCTCTGATCTCCCTACAGCAGCTGAAAGTACCTGTCTGCTTTTGCTCTTAACTCTCTACGCAGGAGCATCCCCAACAGCTCCACTTTGGCTGCAGTTCTCTTTGCTGCTGCAGTGTTCCTTTTCTAGCTTCTACAAAAATACTTCTTCTGCTTTCCTGGACAAGTGATGGCATCCTGTACAGATTTTGAAACAAGTTAATGTTGTTTAGGTTTCTATAGTTTAGCATTAACATTTAGGAAATGTAAACTTTGGAATTCCTGAATTGCTATTCATCCAAAGACTTTGTATGTCTTCTAGGTTTTGTGGTAGGCTCGTGTCATACATGTGTGCAAGTCATGTTGTAATTGTGTAACAAGCAGTAATATTGCAGGCTACCTACCAAGGTGCTGCATCAGTGAAGACAGCTCCATAACTTTTATTCTATGTGGCCTCTCCTAACACACCCAGCTCCACTGTATCAGTGCACCACTTGGTAGTGCTTTTAGTTTAAAATCCATCATGTGTCTTCCTTATCCTCTCCTAGGAGGCCAAACGCATCAATGGAGTGTTCTGGGGGAATGTTTTAAATGTATATACACACCCAGTGGCGCATGTTTCTACTGGAGAAATGCACCAGGGAATTACAGTGGAAGGCACGAGGTTTGCGGTGGTCCCGAGCTCCTGGGTGACTTCATTCCACTGCTGGCAGGATCATGGAATCGCTAGGGTTGGAAAAGACCTCTAGGATCATCAAGTCCAACCTCCATCCCATCATTTCCCTAACCGCTAGACCATAGCCTCAAGTGCTACATTTACTTGTTTTTTGAACACCTCCAGGGATGACAGCTCCAGGGCAGCTCAGCACGACCCGTGGCTGGTGCACTAGATCCAAACCTGGCTCCAGAGGGAAAGGGCTTTCAACAGGAGTGCTGCCACCAACAGGGCTGCTCCCTCTGCCAGCAGAGTCCTCGCACAACTCCCTCCCACAGTTGTTGGGGCTGGAGGCGAGCGGCGGGGGGCTGTAGAAGCTTTTATGTCAAAGCTGGGTGACCTCCCAGGCTGAGGCATTTCTGGGGGTGTGCAGCATGGGACTGTCCTGGCAGATGGGACAGAGATGCAGGCTACAGCGTTACCGAAGTATCCATAGGGTGCACGTTGTGGTTTCGGGGGGAGTGAGCCCAGGCTGCAGCAGGTGTGTAGATCTAAGCATATTTTCAGGCTTTGCAGCTGCCAGCGGAGAGCCTGGAGCTCCTGTTTGCCCGGTGTGGAAGGCAGGAGGCTGGCATGGGGGGCTGTGCCCCCACGCTGCCTGCCTGCACGTAGCACAGCCCCCGGCCCCCAGCCACTCCCGGGGCGGCGCTGGGCGCGCGTCCTGCTGCCGGAGGAACCCCTCCGACCCCTGCTCCTGGCTGCTATTTCTGTAACCAGCTGGATGTGAAGGGACTGTAAATAGCAGTCGCAATGGAAGAGCTGAGAGGTCTCGGTGGCATTTTTGCAAGAGAAATAAATCAGAGTAAATGAAAACACTGGAGCACACCCCCCCCCCTCCGGCTAAGCGCAGTTGCTTTTGCAGCCAAATGGCATCTGTGGGGCAGATTCCTATGGCATCAGCTAACTGCAGCAGACAGGCCTCTGAGCTGATGTCTGCGAGCTGAGAGATCAGAGAAAATCAGCTTGTTTACCTGCTTGCGAAGCAGACTGGCTCATGACAGCTATTTCCTGAGTTTTGATCTTGGCTTCTGCCAGTTTTGTGATAGTTTTGGACACACGAGGTATGATTTTGCATCTTTGGTTTGGCAGATTTGGCGCTGAAATCATCCCAAATAAGGAAGCCAGAGGCTTAGTGCATTCACTGTGAAAGCTCTCTGTGTCCTGGCTGGGACTTTTGCTATGATAAACCAGAACGAATAAATATTAACTCATTCTCCCAGTGCCCGTCCCTGAAGTTCAGGGAACAGCATCCTCTACAGATGCTGCCCACAGCTTGTGGGCATTTACTGCTGCACGTGCTACCTGCAGCCAGACAGCAAATGTGCCCCAGCCCAGGGCCAGGTCCCTCAGCTGGGCTGCTGCTGTAAACCACCAGCAGGGTTTTGCATTTCCCTCCCCGCCTGCTCCGGGTGGTATAAGCGAGCCCCCAGACTCCCCACCTCTAACCAAGATGTTTTACAACACCACAGACCCAACCCAGACCGCACACATGCCACGCCACAGAGAAAATGAACAGAGCAGATGGACCCCCAACCCAGCTGAGGCCCGGGGCACTGGAATCAAAATCACTTTTTCCTCTGCTTTACTAAAATATGAAATGAGAACAACCTGGTGAAGTGTACTTCCTGTGCCCCACCTCTCTAATATCTGAGTACGCTGTAGCCTAGGCTGAACCCTTCTTTTCTGACTTGTTTGCAGATCTTTAGCAGATAGCAGTGACACACTGACATCTCTGCTGAGTCTCAGCACGGCAAAAAATTGGTGGTTTTCATCAGCATCCCCCCAGCCTCTCTGGCAGCCCCTCAGTTTAGACAAGATTCCACCATGACGCAGGAAGACAATCTTAAAATAAAATCACCTCCTATGTCTACTGACCAGGAACACAACCCCGCCCAATGCCCACCAAAATTTCACACAAGGGAAAACAAAAGGCCATTACCAGATCCTCAACAGGGCATAAACAGGTAATCTCTGTAGCTGTCTGCAGTCATATGATGATATAGCCATAAAATAATATCTGATGTTGGAAACCGTAAAAAAAATTTGAATGCATGACTTTTAAACCCACAAAACAGCATCAGCCAAGGCCCCTAATTGTTCTGAGCCTTATAAATATACCTTACTCTTCCTAACTATGTCTGACCAGGGGTACAGAGGGAAGGATTTTCCTTTTAACTGTCCCAAGCTCTTCTTATAAGGAAACCTTTTCCAAATGAGTCATGCTGCAGAGGCTTTTAAACACAGCACTATTGAGCTGGCTTCTTCCTGTGGCGTTTTTCCATGTTTAAACAGCTAAGGAATGTGAGGGTGCTTCAGAGACAAGATACGTGGGCTTCAAAACATTTAAATGCCAGCACTTTGGTACTTCATCTTCAGCTGCAGTGTTTGGCTGATGAATGTCACACCCGTCACAGTCTGGCAGGAAAGCAAAGAGAAAAGCTGTAGTGGGGCAATCAGGCGCCAAACCAGGGGCATTAAGCTTGATCATAACTGCACAGGAGACTTTGATGACCTTTTTAACTCTTAATACAGAAGTCTGGAGTTTTTCATTTTACAGGCAGTTCTTTCCCAAGTTCCAACCCCAGATTAATGAGCTTTTATTTGTTACTCAAAGAAATTCATTAAAAAGGAGTAAACAAACCAACCACCCCTATCAAGCAAATGTACTTTCCTTCCTGAGCACACTCCAAAAGCCAGACAAACGGGGCACAGCGGCTCAGGAGTCTCACCCATGGGGGAGCTGCCAGCAACAGGATTCCTGCAGGAGAGCTCAGCTCCAGAGCAAAACAAGGCATGTGGAGAGGACGGGAGCTCATCGCCAGCTTCTCCTTGGCACTTCTTCCTTGCCCTGGGTGTATGCTTTTATAACGAAGCAGGCACCATCTACCTGGTAAGATTTCAAGGAAGAACTGCTTAAACACATGAGCAAGACAAGATTAGATTGCCACCTCTTCCTAAGGTTGTGTTTAGACAGTTGCTGCATGACTAGAAAAAAAAAATTAATCCAAGGAATAGAGTATACTTTAGGAATCAAACTTTGGCTTACGGGCAGCTGAGGCACTGTCCTCCTCTTACAGATGCTCACTCGCTGAGACAGCCTAATCCAAGAGGTTGGTAAAGCCTAACTTTAAGCAGCTGAAATTATCTGGCTTCTTTCATATATTATAAGTATGCTTGAATCCATCCCTGGCCCAGAGACCAGAAGGCCTGGCTTCTTTTCTTGCTCTATTCATCACTCCACCCTCTCCAGAGCTAATTACTCCTTGCTGAGGGGTTTATTGCCTTCTGTATGGGTTATAAACTGAACTTCTCTTTGAAGTAGAGGTTGAAATGGAGCAACACTGAGGGCAAGTGTGAAGCCTTGTCTCTGCTGAGTTTATCAGGGAGTGAGGAAATTAAGAAACAGTGAGCTGGCCTCTCCAGGTTTGCTTTTGTGCTTCTTTTGTCTCCTCTACCAGAACCGAGACAGTATGATTGCTTACCTCAAAGACGAGCTCCAAGAGATGAAGGCCAAAACAGACATGGAGAGCTGCTACGTGAAGAAAAGCACAGACCTCCAGGTCCACCAGACCCAGAAGAAGTGCAGCAATGCAGAGAATGACCTGGAAAAGGAAATTCAGGTAAGCCCTTCCCCACAGCCCCTGCTGGAAGGCGTCTCCAGCTAGTAAGGAGAGGGTCCTCCCTCACTCCCCAGAGGCCCTCTCTGTTCTCCATCAGTCACCAAGGCACCTGTTTGAACTGGATCAGGAAACTCAGCCACGTTAGAAATCTTTCTCTCTTCTGTTTTGCTTCTCTGTGTAGTCCTGCAAACAGCAATGGCAGGGATGGCATGGCTGCAGGAGATGGTGGCACTGCTTAACGACTGACTAATGCCATCATCAGAGAAACAGACCCAGAACTATGTCCAAAGGGTGTAGTTCCAAGCCTGTTTAGCAACATAAGCACTCTGAGCTCCCAGCATTGCCCACAGCACATTATGCTGACAGATAGGTTGGTGTGGCCATAAGGTGAGCTGGACTAGAGAACTATCCTGGTGTTGCAAGTGTGGGTTTTTTTTTTGACTGATCCAGGTCTGATCTAGTTGTCCTTTTCTCAGGGCTAGCCCAGGGGCAAGGACTGCCTCGGTTGGTTTTGCCACTGGGAAAATGTGGACAGCAGAGAGCTGCTGTGCTCCTGCTCACCAGCCTGGCTTTCAGCAGCACACTTCTGCACTAACAGCATCTCTCATGTTTTCTGTCCGCACTGATCACAGAAGTTGAGGAGCAAGACTGATGAGGAGATTCGAGTGCACATGGAGATTGAAAATTTCCTCAGGCTACACCATAAGGTACGTGTGACTTTCTGCTCCTGCTCAAAATAGCAACTGAGAAACATTATATCATCAATCAGCGCCTAAAGAAAACCAGTTATTGCTCCATCAAATTTACCAGGTTCGTGATTGCTGCTGTTTGAGTGACTCCTTATCCTCAAGTCTTAATTAACCCAACTCTGCCAGACTTGGGATTTGTTACATTTGGACACATTTCCTTAAAATCAGAGTTCATGTAATGATGGAATTGTTTATTCAGGTGTGACAGATTTGTCCTCCTTCAGATGGCTGCATTCAGCTAACTGGGATTTTGTTCAGACCTTCCCTGGCAGTATCTGGGGCTCCCAGGGACTCAGGGGAGTGCTACTGCACAAAGGGCGAGGAACAGTTCCATAGATGGGGCACTGAGAAGGAAATGACACAAACTGCCAGCCCAGTTTTCCCTTATCTCAGTCTGAGTAGTTCCTAACTCACAATTATCCTACCCATTTTCAGCAGCAACCAACTATGAATGCCCTTGTGTTGTTGATCCGGAGTTCAGAGCAGTGCCCAGTATAGTGACTGACACCGGAAGGCATCTCATAGACCATGTGACTGAATGAAAACCTGTACTGCTGCAGGGTACATCACTGCCAGCACAAAACTTAACAGAAGATAACAAATTTTAAAACATGTAATCTGAGTGCAGAACTGTGCTGTATCTTGTGAGCAACTAAATAGTGTCCTCTCTGTGCCAGAAACTTAGTCTGATCAACACTTTGTAGTGAGGGGACTTTCCAAGTACAATCCGCAGCCTATTTGACCTCTACCAGAAGGCAAGGTACAAGGCTCTGTGTCCTCAGACAGCAGCTGGTGGCTTTACAGGGGCCCATGGAGAAGAGGATGACCATGCCCTTCATCTCCCCTGTGTGTCCAGCTGCGATGCCGTAATGAGATTGATGCTTTTCCTCAGATTATTTTTCCATGCATGCAATCATGGTTGTTGCTATGGAGAAGTTATTTGTGAATGGGAGGAAGTCATCTGGGTGACTGTTTCAGCAACACCTGCCCTCCTATTCACGAGTGAGACAAAGCCAAGTTTACAACCTGAAATAGTGTGAAGTGCTGTCCCCTGGGACCTTATTCCTGAGGCACTCAGCTTAATCCAGAAAGGGGGCAGGGAGTCAGACAGAAGATAAAAGCTTTCTCACTGACAAATCCTTGTTTCTTAACCCCCTTCCCTCTGTATACACACAAAGAATGGCTTCTGGCTGTCACTTCACTGGGATTGACTGTGCAGAAAGCCACCTTCTCCATTCTCCACCTTTGAAAACTCAGCCTCATCTCTCTTCATTGCCAGTCCAGTGCTGTGCCTTCCATGGTGAACCCTCAGTGAGTGGCCTGCAGGCCACCAGTCACTTAGGACTAGTCCTAGGGGTTTGACCAGTGGGGATGAGGAGACACTGACCATGCAAAATTTACAGGACCCTTATGTCACCCTGTCAGCAGGCCACATAGTAGTATCAAACCTTTCCTTAGTACCATGTTGAGTGCCACTCTTTCTTTGTGCAGAAGGCAGAGGAGAAGCTGGAATACTGGGTGGACAAGTATGAAAATGACGCAGATGCCAAAGATGAAGAACTGGATGCTCTAAAAGCATCAAAGGCAAACAACTTGGAAATGCTGCAGAGACTTGCTGAGGAGGTGAGACAGGAGCAGCACCTCAGTGCTCAGCCATACAAAACTGCATCCTGGCTTTTTCCTACCTTGAGTGTGATTGTAAGTAGTAGCCCTGGGAAGGCAAGGACCGAGTAGTCATCTTCTATTTGACACCTATGACATTAAGGAGGGATGATGGTTTTCCTCCTACAGCTATTTTCAATACCAGCAAGTAATCAGAGAGCTACTGAGAGCCGTTGTGAGGGGTGAAGGCCCTGTCCTGTCCCATCCCATCAGAACGCCTCACCAGTCTGTTGCCTTAGTCTGAACAAATCTGCTCCTTCCATCAGCGTCTGGGCAGGACAGGCTGAGACCAGAAGAGGCAGCTCAGCCCCTCCTGCAGATGCACATTTGCACTTGCACAGAGTGCTCTGTTATAAAGCAACTAATTTTCCAGTTAAAACCATTCCTGCCCCATGCTGGTTTCTTGGGTAACTGCTGGGCTCCGACTGCAGTGATGCTGGAGCAGGCAGCACAGGGCAGAGACAAGGGTCTAGAAAAAAAGGTGGTTTATAGACAGAAAGAATTAACTTGTAACCATTCCTTACTGTCACTGATGGGACTGAGTTAGATGTTTCCCTGCTTGTGGGCTCATTTTTCACTCCATATGCTGTCATCTCGGTGTCCCAAGTGTGTTTGTAGATCATCTGCTGCCTAGCTGGGGGGCACATGGGCCCTTCCCACCACCATCTGTTGCCTGAGACGCCATCAGACAGCATTTTACAGCACAGGATCAGAGGGTTAATTACACCCAGGCCGTGAGAGGTTTCACATTGGCAGCAGCTCTTAGTGCCTTAGGACTGATGGTGGTAATGAGCAACATTTGCCATCTGGATTCAAGAAAGATCAAATAAAGGAGCTGGGGTAGGAAGGTCCACACTTACACATTACCCTTGTGCTCCTCGGTGCAGAGGGTGTGGACCTGCACGGTGACCCAGAGCCAGGGCAGCCCTGGCTGGGCTGTGAAAAGCAGGTAGTGGGGATGAGACCAGTAGGCAGCTGGAGGAGGAGAATCCTCACACCAGGGTCTAGGTGAGCCCTGCCCTGGCAAGCTGCAGGGCAAAGTGAGCCTCAAAGGTTGGGCCTGCTGTTTAGGGATGTGTCTCCCTGGTGGCTGTTGCCACCCCTGTGCTATCTTGCAGTGCCGTATATTTGAGGAAACCATCATCAGTGACCGGGCAGAAAAGGAGGCTAAAAGAAGCCAACTAGAGCAAGATGCCCTGGAGCTGAAGAGCATCCTGAAGGTAAAGGGGAGCAAAGCTGAGGCAGTGCTGCTCCATCAGCAGTTGGGAGTTAATAGTTTCATAGCAGAACACGCTTTGTTCATGGCCCGAGAAAGGTGACTGGTGTGGGGTGGCACAAGCACAGGATGAAGCCTGTGCTGTTCTACCAGGGCAGACTCAAAGCCAGCAGCCAGTTGCAGGTTTGAGGGGGGAGCAAAAGGGCAGAAAGAAGTCTCCTCAAATAATCTGTGGCTGTGCCCATCACACCAGCAACAGATGCCCTCAGCCCAGACGTGGATTCCTTCGGTGTAACCAGCACAGGACCAACTGCTGCTGTGTGGGCCAGGGGTTCTCTCCTGAAGCTGGGGTGTGCAGGAGAGACACTGACCATTGAGCTGCACCAGTGACCCCAGCAAGTGATTTCCCCTAAGACCTCTGTCTCTCTTGCTTCCAGCTGCAGGCCTGGTGGAGAGGTACAATGGTCCGCAGAGAGCTTGGCCCCTACCAGGCCTTTAGGAAGATTCTGGAGAAACGGCAATCAAAGCAGAAAGAAAAAGGGGGAAAAGAAACATTTGGAGGAAAGAAAAAGCCACGATAAATAAAGAAACCTGGTCACAGACGTGCTCCAGGGCTGTTGTTGGGCAGGGCACTGCAGTCTGTCTGTCTGTCTGTACAAAATAAACCATGTAACAGAGCTCAGGCTATTCTGGAGAATGTGGTTCCCAACAGACACAGTTAATGTGAAGCTGCCGTAACTCTAAATATCTTGGAGCTGCCCTCATGCAGCAGAGGCAGCTTCTCCAGCAGGAAAAGGATTTGCATCAAAGCAGTGAGAAATGCTCTATCTGTTCTATTCCCCAGAGTGCTTTCTGGGAACAGGACTGCTAGCAGGAGGTCACCCTGTTAACAGCCTAGCAGCTCACCCGCATGGGACACTGCACCGAGGAATTAGCCCGGCGGTTGAGCTGGCTGGTTTCTGACATTCCCATGCAGGAGGGCGAGCTCAAGCCACAATGTCTTACTCTGCTCTCTGTGACCAGCCTGTGCTGGCCCCATCCAAACATCCTTGTGTCCAAGCTGAACTGTGCTAAAAAGCTCTAAAGATCAGGTGAGATGACTGAAATCACGAGCAGAAGGCCTGTGGCTCCGAACTTTCTTTGAACAGGAGAGGGGCTGGTGCTTGACCACCAGGCAGAGCAGATTGTCAAGGGAGCACTGAAATTTCAGCCACTCTAGACATAGGTTAGAAGTATCAGTGATACCCGGGGAGTGCTCCTGCTCACTTTAAAGCAGAGCAAGTTCCCATTCCAGCACGGGTGCCCAAGCCGTGAGCACTCGGAGCTGAGCCAGGACTAGGGTTGTGCCTGCACCATGGCACAGCAACCTCAGGAGTTATGCTCCTGATTTTAACTCTTCTTTTTCATATGCTGCCGACTTGGTACGCTTCATTTAGCACCAGTATTTTCCCTGTGTGGTCGGTGTTAACAGCAGACCCGCTCAGGTGGAGGGAACAAGGTTTGTTCATAAGCTCTTCAGAGGTTTTGAGCTAAGGAAGAAGTGGGATGGAGTGGAGGGGCAGTAGATCTCTACTGTTTATATCAAACTCTAGGCATGATTAACTCAACCAAGGGAAACCAGAAGCATGGCATCAGCTGGGCTTTGCTCATTTTCTGCTTTTGCAGAGAGCACAATGTAATTTGGAGGCCTCCTCCGCATCCAGGGACTCTGCCGAGGCCAAGCGCCCCTTCAAGCCCCAGTTTCTGCTGCCTGAGTGACAGCACTTGTTTTTGTGGCACATCAAGCCCCTGGAACCACAGTGAGGAAGGCAGTAGGAAGTTAACATAGAATCATAGAATCATAGGGGTTGGAAGGGACCTCAAAAGATCATCTAGTCCAACCCCCCTGCCAGAGCAGGACCACCTAGAGTACATCACACAGGAAGGCGTCCAGTCAGTTTTTGAATGTCTCCAGTGAAGGAGACTCCACAACCTCTCTGGGCAGCCTGTTCCAGTGCTCCGTCACCCTCACAGTAAAAAAATTTTTCCTGATATTCACCTTGAACCTCCTGTGCTCCAATTTGCACCCATTACCCCTTGTCCTATCACAGGTCATCACTGAAAAAAGCTTAATCCCATCTTCCTGACACTCACCCTTTACATATTTGTAAACATTGATGAGATCACCCCTCAGTCTCCTTTTCTCCAGGCTAAAGAGACCCAGCTCCCTCAGCCTTTCCTCATAAGGGAGATGCTCCACTCCCCTAATCATCTTTGTAGCCCTACGCTGGACTCTCTCCAGCAGTTCCCTGTCCTTCCTATGCTGCACTGGATCACAAAATAGTTCCAACCTGCCATTTTGGTGACTGATACCCTCAAAGGAAAAAAACACTCAAACCCATAAATTGCATGGGCACAGCAGTACGCTTCCAGAATTAGGAAGCTGGGTCTGCGTGTGTAGGGGAGAAGGTGCTTTTTCTTTCAAAAATGATACAGTCAAAAACAAAGCAACTGCAGAACTGAGTTTGCTAGTACTAGTAAGGTGGGGAGTGCCGAAATCTCAAAGAGTCCCTGCACGAGTGTCCTGGCCACCAGGTGATCGTGTTAGGGGTGCAGGTTTTTACCCTTGCTGACCCCACATGAGCTTATGCCTCCCCAGCAAGAGCAGCAGGCATTAGCCTGGGGACCGTGGCCATGCTGCCATCTGTCCATCCAGCCAGCTCCTCCCGCAGGGCACTGCTCTCCTGGCGAGCCTTGCCTTGCGTGCTCAGAACCACAGTGGGCTCCTGGTTCTCGGCTGCACAGCTGCCAAGGAAACGGCGAAGCGCATCCAGGGACGGGGGCGGGACAACGGTGTCCCCAAACCCGGCAGTTTTGAGGAGCTTTGCCAGGGTTGGTTGGCATCGCTCCATTTTTTTCCAGCTATGGAGAGAAGGGATCAAGTGCACTTCCATAACACTTTCTGCAGGGAAAACCAGAAATCACAAGCCCTTTGGAGAAACTCGTTCCCAGGGAGGTAAATGGAGAAGAAAGGGTGGAGGCTGAGAAGCTGGTTAGGAGAAGGCTTTAGTCGGAGGGGGAGGAATGAACACCAGGAGAGCACTGGGCAGCCCCCATGGAGGCAGGAACAGAGCTGTCCCAAGGGTCTGGTGGAGTCACCAGGAGCTCAAAAAAGGATGCGGAAGCAGCTTGGTGAGAAGGGAACAGTACCATGGGGGTATGCAGCCAGAAGGAAGCAGGGAGGGTCTGTTAATCTCTGGTAATTTCTAGGCCTTGCTTTTTTTTAAAAAATAAATAATAATAATAAAAAAAAGCTGAGAAAGAAAAAAAAAAAGGTAAACATCTTGGCTAATAAGAACAAACCTTTCAAATGCTGTGGGGACACAAAAGAGGGTGCAGGTTTTACAGATCAAACCCACGACAGGATAAACCCAAGTCAATGACAAGAAGGGCAAGGAGCAGCTGTACTGGCAGCAGCAAACCGCCCAGTTTTTTTTTTTTTTTACTTTGGGAAGGCAAAAAAAAAAAAAAAAAAAAAAAAGAGA
>NW_008589172.1:25964-37030 GCF_000691845.1 Merops nubicus
GAGGGCTAAAGGATTCTGTACAAAATTGCTGCTTCTCAGTGTCTGGGGCAGGCTAAAAATACCCCAAAGCAAAAGCTTCTGCTGTGGCTGCAGAATGTGTGTAAAAAATGCTGGCACTGTTCTATCCTGCTAAACCCTGAAAAACATAGAAAGGAATCGGGTCCATTAACTGTGACGATGGGGAAGGGGAATAAACACCTGACACAGAGGATGTGACACAAAACCAGCAGGACACAATGCTGTAATTCACGTGAGTTTTAAAACTTTATTTCAAATTACCCATGGTTTCCTTTTATATTATCAATGTGCTAGAAGTTCACACTATTGGCATAATACAGGCAATTTAAAATAAAGTATACAATATCCAGACATATTTATATGTAACAGACTCAGAAATTATGGAATGTATTTACAGACATACAGCATGGCATGAAGCTTTAAATCCTTTACTCTATTAATTACACGTTTACACTGTTTTCAGAACAATTAACAATTAGATTGCTTTGTAAAACGTCACAATATCTATACAAAAAAATCTTTTAGATGTCCAAAATCACCTTAAAAGCCCTCTGTTTCTAAAACATTTTTTCAAAGAACCATTTAAAGTCACAAAAGGGAAAAAATACCATTTGCCATCGTGTCATTACCCAGAACACCAGAGGTGTTCTCAGTGCTGTGAAAAGCCATTTGATTTATTTTCAGCAGGCTGCTGAGGTTGGGACCTTTACAAAAGCCTCTCCCTTCACAAGGGGAAGACCCAAAGCTTGTCTGTTTTGCCCCGACCACCCCAACGCTGTCAGGAGCTGCCGAATGCCCGTGCTGCTCGACCTGGAGTGTATAACCTGGGAGCCCCAAACGCTGCTCGGAGCTCAACACAGTTTGGGGA
This sequence comes from Merops nubicus, assembly GCF_000691845.1. Classification (NCBI taxonomy): domain Eukaryota; kingdom Metazoa; phylum Chordata; class Aves; order Coraciiformes; family Meropidae; genus Merops; species Merops nubicus. The sequence goes on from NW_008589172.1 coordinate 26,851, forward strand.
GGATGGTGACACAATGGTGTATAAACACCAGCCAGCACGAAACCCTCGGATGGATTCCTGCCACATCCTCCAACACAAATGCCCCAGAGAGGAAAGACAATTGCCTCTTTGATTTAACACACACAATAGAATTTTATATGTTTTCTTTGAAATATTCTTTTCATGGGGTACAACAAAAATTGCACATAAATACACCTAAAAATCCCGAACTATTTTGCAAAACAGAACTAAAGTTGGTTTTGGTATAATACGCTAAATAAACCTTTGGATGAAACTCCATGTTTGGATTTTTGTCCTAAATATCTGCTCAAGATTTAGCATCTGCCAGCATGAAAACACAGGATGATAAATGAACTAAAGATGAGCACGTACGCTGAAGCTGCCAGAGAACCGTTGCTGGGACACAGTGAGCACCTTTGCTCCCCAGGCACCACAGAACTGCCCATTTCTTGCAGTTCAGGCTCGACTCCCCACCCTGTTAATTCTTAAAAACTACTACCAATGAAATGTCAAACTTCCACCAACCTGAATACTGTTGAGCGTTTTTCCCCAAGTGTTGGAAGCTGGACTGGAGCAAGCAACACATCCATGCAGTTCCATGAAGGGAAAGGTTTTCTTAAAATGGGAACATTTAAATAGTCCACAAAGGGTGTGCTATTAAAAAGTTAATGTGCCCCTGTAACAATACAAGTGACCTAACGTTGAAAACTAAGATGAAGTCAGTGCCCCTCTCTTTTAAATTATGTGTGGAGACAAACATAGAAGAAACGCTTGTGGTCTGTACTGTTGGCTGTGAGTAGCAGAACCTCCCACTCCGAAAACTACAGCAGAGACTTCTGACACTTCTATGTAATCCTTCAGGAATTACCAACGTTCCTTGCAAGCAAAATGAAGTGAAACACAAGATCTGCTTCAGGTGGAGAATATGGAGCTGTTCTCTTCCTATGTGTATTGCAAGTTATTGGCTTTTTAATGCCCTGCAGGGCTCAGGGCAAGGCGCTTACCCAGCGTGAAAAGGTTTCTGCTTTGAGCTGTGCACTTCTAAATACCCTTCAGCTGTTCCCCTCCGCTTGCAACGTCATCAGCCAATGCCAATAAAAAGCAACTGGAACAATTATATGAAATAAGGGATTCAACAGTCACTGCAGTGGACCTTGAACGAAATACATGAAGAAAACCAGAGCAGAAACAAAACTGCAAATCAAAAGGGGAGAAATCCAGTCCTTGCAGTGTTCCCATGGCAGGTTTACTTCTGGAAAAATGACTTTTAGCTAGCCTGTTCCCATGTCTTCTCCTTCCTTTGTCCCCATGAAATCCTTGTGGTGTATTCTGCTTCAAACGTATCCCCAGATGGAATACCTCTGATGCCCGAAGTTGGTCTCAGACCCCATGCACCACATATTAGTAGCATAATGTTCTGGGATGCTTTAAATTGGCCAAAACCCAACAAAGGAACTACATGGGTGGAGAACTGGATTCTGAAAGGTCTTTTGGGGGAGGAAAAAAAATATTCTAACTGATCTGGTAGTGAGCTTGGCCTCGTCACTAGGACCAGAGCACACAGAGCCAGTCTGTGTTTTGCAGGCCAACTTCCCAGCAAAATGCAAAACTTGTTGGCTGCCTCTCCCATTCCTGTATATTGAATTTCCATTTTTATGTCAAGGAAAGAGAAAGGAAGTAATGGTAGTTCTGTAAAATCAGTGCATCTTTACATAAATTCCTATGATAAAAGGCCTTATTTATTAAAGCTTTGTTAAACCCAAAAAACAGAAGCTACCTTTTACAACAGGTTGCTGTTTTGGCAATATGCAGCCAACCTGTGGAAATTCAGTAATTGTGTTCTTAAAATGACAGATTCCTCATTGGCTGGGACACTCAGCAGTGTTAGCAGGTCTGTATGGGATGTCTCAGACCCTAATACACTTACTATTGATAATGGGTTTCTGAGGATTAGCATAGCAGGGGGCAATTCTTCACACTGGAGTGAAAATACTTACAGGGCTTTTGATGACATGGAGTCATCATTGGACAAAACCAGCGAGTTACCCAATGCATTTCTACTTCACCAGGAGGGGAGGTGAGAGGACACAGGAGATACCCATCCACTTACGTTGGAAAAATTTTCAGATAAAGACACGGTAAAACCCAAACAGAAAATGAACCCAGCAAGGATGCTAATGAGAATAATAAAATTTGAACAGTTCTGGTTTAGTATCTTCTACTAAGGTGTTTCTTGTGGAGAAAGCACATTTTTCCCTTGGGAAAAAAATTATTCCTTTTTTTTCCCCTTCAAATTTTAAGTCATAAGGACATGCCAACACAAGTTACAGCTGCATGAGATTCAACCCTGTTACCAAATACTGCAGGTTCAGATTGTATGTTGCAATTTTAAAAAATATATAATAGAAATAGCTGTTGTTCTTTGGAGGCAAAGAAACTCCCCATCTTTGAACCCTGCATGGAAGGAAAGAGATTTCATTCCCCACGTGCCCACTGCAGCAACATTCTTTCTTCACAAACGTATTCCCCTAGGAATTGCTTTCCAAACTCTACACCCATATCTTCAGTCTACAAGGTCAGTTTCTACAGCTGGCTCCAAGAGCCACTGGAGTTCCCTGCCCTCCTCTCAGTGAACTCTTTTTTTTTTTTTTTTTAAATAAGGGGCAAAAAATATTGATAGTAAAAATGTTGTTGGAAACTGTTGTGATCTCCAAAAAAAATGGAGAAATGAAGTAAAACATTCCTGTCAGGAATCTCGGAAACTTGTTTCCTTAGAACAGAGCTCTGTATGTTTGGATGCACTGCATGGGCAGTAAAGTCTTCACGTCCTTCTGCTTAGCCAAGGTAACCCAAAAGGTCCCGGAGGTCTTTACACAGCAGACAAGTGGTGAAGTTGCTGCTGCTTTGGGGGTGCCAGCTCCAGGAGCGCCTGGACAGTCCCAGCTACCTGTGTCAAACCCTTCTCTTCTAAAATATGTAGAGGCAAACATAATTGCTCCTGAATGGGGAACAAAACAAAGACAAAAACAAAAACAAAATGGATGAAAAACGCTCAACTGAAAAGAAAAAGAAATTAAGCAAAAGGTGACTAAAATATGAGATGTTATGGACAGCCAGCACACACACACAGGTATGAAATGAAATTTCTGCTTGAAGAACTGTGAGCTTCACTACTCAAAAGGAGGAGGCCTTGGGGTAATCCTTGTGTTTATCAGAAAATTGTGCAAATAGGAATTTAAAAAGAATTGTGGGAGTAGTGGGGAAGAGCAAATTGTCCTCTCTCTCTGCCCACACTGAAATGGCAGCAGTTTATGAAACCACAAGTAGATGAACTTAAGGAGAGGGAAAGCTTTGCTTCAACGCGATGAACCTGCAGAGAGCAGGAAAGGAACCATGGCTTCCTTCCTGAGACACAACTGCAGCAAGCTTGTTTCACTGTCAAACATGAGGAGAGACTTGCTTTAAAGCAGAGACTGAAGTGCTACTGTGTGCTACAGCAGCACTGAGCAACAGCCCTAGGAGGAAAGGTCGTACTTAAAAGCAATTCTCATCTCGTGAGACGCCTGAAGCCTTTCTGTCTGTATGTGCTGATCTCTAGCACTACAAAAATTCCTTGGAAGGCATGAAAAAGCCAAAACCCCAAGTTGTTTTATGAAAGAAAAAAAAAAAAACCATACAACTTGCTTCTATGTATGACTGAAGCAACTTTGATCATAAATGTAGAAAATGCCATTTCTCCTGTTCAAGGCAATGAGAAATCAACTGTGTAGTTATGGGCAAATATCCATCCTATGTGCTGTGTGAGTCACTATGCTTAGGTGCCCTCTGGAAGGACACCCACGTAGCAGGTTACCTCCAAAATCCATCTAAGGAATAAGAGTAATACGCAAAATGCAAAAAGAGGTTTCAAAGTGTTTATTAATAATTGTGCTATTCTCAAGACTAAAATGGATTCAAAGCCTCATCCTACATAAGTCCTTGGCACATCCTGGACATCCTTACTCCACAACAGTCAGGATACACGTCCAAGAATTCTCTGTATCTGTAGAAAATAACCAAAGCGTGCCCTTCCTACAGAGCTACAGAGATTATATTTCACGTGTTTTTTTCACAGCAACCTGCATTTCTCAACTGTTCAAACCTTTGCTGATTTTTCACGTTAAAGAAATCCTTCAGCATAGACAGTGGCAGCCAATGTTCCTCCCACAAAGCTCAGGAAGGAGAGAAAACAAATGAATCCAGACTGAAATTCTCTCAGTAAACCATATGATCAGGCTGAAATACACTTTTCTTGCAGCAAGTTTGTTATTTTGAAAAAAGTGTGCTTTTTGAGAAAATACTTGTAAACTTGAGGAAATATCCCTTATCTTTTTTCTTATGCATGTGTATAGATAAGGGAAAAAGCTTTGGAATGGCTCCATACCACAGACAGTCATGACAAACAAAATTTAAAAACTGGAAGGCACTGTTAGTGTAAAACCCCTTGCAGCTTTTATCACAGTGTTCAGTAGAAGAAGTTAAGAAACATAGGAACCGAGTTCATTTTAGTTCATACCAGTAAGCAGTGCAAAAATAGCTTATTTAAAAATAAAACAATCTCCTCCTGTCAAAGGTCCCCTCTTTCCTCAACAATGTTTTGCTTGGACAGAACACTTTGTGTGATTTGGAAAGAGGGCATCAACTCCTCTACTCGCTCCTTGGTTAAATACTGGCTTTATGTTACAAGAGCTTGTGAGATCCATGTACACAATAAACACATTTTTACTGGTAGCAACCACATTTGCCACTAAACTCCTGTGTATCTTAAACTGTGCTTCAGAGTTGTTGCCAGGTTAATGCTGGAATGCTAACACCACTTAAAGCAGGCTTACAAGCCATTTACTGTATTTTCAGATATAACAGAAAAATTTATTGAACACACATTTGGAACAGCCATTTTACTTAACACTTACCTGTCACTGGTGTCTGAGCAGAGTTCCCTGAATCAATCTACCCTCTGAGGAGACATGGTCTTTTGCACATCACATGGGGAGTGCTCTGAAGCTCTGAGGTGTCCCTGAGACATTAAAGCATTAAAGCACCAGGATGCTTTTCCTGGGGAGGGAAAAGCTTTGAAGCTTTCTGGAAAACTACCTGAGTTTTGTAAAACAGCAAAGAGTGATCGTGCAGCCAGGACTTATATTTCTGCAATTGTGTGTAACAGAGGTTTATGAAAATGACAGAGTAAGAGGAAGAAGGGAATAAAGATGGAACAAACATGGGGTGGGTTGCCCACAATCAAGTGGCAACTCAAGAAGTTGTTAAGTTTTATCCAGAGCACAGTAAAGTGCTGTGACTTGCTGTGGCATCTGATGGAATCTGTAAGATTTTTCCTTCTGTGCCAGAAAACTTCTCTCTCAAAGCTGTTAAGAGCTCGATTTCTCTGAAAATTTCCTGCCTGATCTGTTATGAAGCTCAGGTAGCTCAGGATTCACTGACACTTATTTTTAAAATCCTGACTCAAAGTAATGCACCAGAGTCTATGAATACGAGAAATCAAATCCTCTCAGAAGCCTGTTAATGGACTGAGGATAAGGAAAAAAAATAAAAAAATCAAGGTCCTGTGGACAAAACTTACCAGACCATGTCTCCTAAGACAGTGAGATCTCATCAAGAACACTGACATTGATAAAAATACTCTGCGTTCTTTAACATTTTTCATCAGATAATCCTCAAGCAATTTCCCAAAGTGGGTGCAATTCCCATTATACAGTTGGAGAAACTGAGGCACAAACTGACAATGCTGTTTTCCCAGTACTACATCACTCGTCAGCAGACTATAGCATGCATCCACACGTCCTAACCTCGGGCCCTCGCTCTAGCCCACGGGCAGCACTTCCTCCCTTGTCAAAGCATTATATCTGCTAAATATGACATAGCAAATACAAATGCAAATTATGTCACAGGTGGTCGTGTGGGTACAATGTGTTCACACATTGTACTTGTCACCTCTACCCCATCAGCATGAGAGAAAGCATTTTGTACACACAGTCTTGACAAAAACCAACGTCCTCTCCCAAGCAGTGGAGGGATGGAGGAAGTGGCAACACTACCCTTCAGCTAGAGGAAAAAGACCCAGCGATAGAACATACAGAGCGTTAGCATTAGAGTACAGTAAAACACCACAAAGCCCCAGAGCTGAATGGAAAGGGAGACAAGACTGGATTCTTCTGAATCTGTCCCCAGGGAAAGAAGAGTCTCAACTGTTCTTTTAACGCTGAGGTTTAGCTGAAGAATGTCAGAAGGGGAACAAAGATTGTCCTGTCCAGAGTGTGTGAGCAGGAAGGGAAAACAGACAGAAAAAAAAAGGTCAGTCAGTTAGCCATAGCAACATCCACGAAGCAGTCAGTCATCACACACCTCAGATACAACCTACACGCTCCAGAAGCGTTATCACAGCTGGTTAATTCTCACAAAGGGATTTGCAAGACTCCCATTGCACAAAACTCACTTAATGCAAATATTTAGTGTCTGGTGGGGTGCCTGTCACCTGTACAGCTTAAACATGTGACAGTCATCGTTGTGACACAGCAGTTTACACATGCCTTGGTGAAAACCCATTTTTCTCCAAGGCTAATGAAGAGGCTACAGGTTTCAGAAATGCTGCTGGCACTGAGCACTCACCAAAGCTAAGTCTCCAAATGTACCTTAGGTATTGAAAACAGTCAGACAAGGGGTTATTTACGTGTAACTGAAGCATGAACGCAGTACCCTGCAGAAATATCTATTACTAATTGGAGCTTAAGTGTTCTGTAACTGTTCCCACTGCATATCTTTTCCCTCCTTTTCACACAGGTAACTGCTGTAATCAGTGAAATCTAGATTCACATAGCAGTCTGTTCAATGGTTGGTTTCTTTTGATGCAAAGGCTTTAACTAGCAAAGTCCTATAGCAATAGCTGCTCCACTGTGGTGTCTGTAACTAGCATTTTCTAACAGTAGCCTTCCTCTTCAAAGGTAAGTATTTCTACATAGATCCATACTTTCTGAAAGCCTTTTATTTTTGTAATTAGAATTTAACTGAAAGGAAATACCTGCAGGCGTCTTTTCAAGACAAATCTGCTAGGCTGCCATGCCATTCCTGAATCAGGAGTCTTAGGCTCACATCTCAGGAGATATGTAATGTAGACATGTGAGAGTAATTTTAGAGTTCAGGTGGGGGTATCTGAGAAAGTATCCCCAGAGACACTCTCCCTGAACTCTTTCACAGTAAAGCAAGAAATACAAGAAAAACAGGAGGGTCCTAGACAGTAGGTGTAGCAGATGTAGCAGATTGGGTCTATAAGGGACTTTTTCTTGAGTGTCTTTTTTGTTTGTTGTCTTTTAAATGTGGGTCAGTTCAGTGATCTGCCCAGTACTGCAACCCCATAAAAATCACATCTTCGTACCTGATGGAGCTATAAACAGGGAAGCTGGGATGGAATTGAACAATTTTGCCCCAGATTAATTTATATTGTGCAGTTCTGCCAGCAGTAAAAGCCTGAAGTTTCTTAGGGTACCAAAAGAGCACAGCATCTTGAAGTAGTAACAATCACTTACAACTCCCTACCATGCTCCGATGTGATTCACCACTGGGTCATGTGAAATTGCCAGGCAGTTCAATAACTATACTATCCTCAGATCCCAATGCCTTTAAGTGCCTGCAAGTGAAGCTTCCTGAAAACACTAGAAAATACTGCATGACTGACTGGAGAATATTGCTTTTAGAAATAGCTGGGAAATGAGTCACTGGGTCTGTCTTTCCCTTTCACAATACAGAAGAGAGAAAACAGCACCTACAACAGAAACACTAATGCTTAGCAGTATAAGAAACCAAATCAATTAATGCACTAGATGAAAAATTAAGAACATGACATGTCAAAACTATTTCTACTGAGACAGCTACTGAAGAGGATGAAGTGGAAAGCACAGGACAGCATAAAAAAGGTTAACTGGACTCAAATGGACTGTTTTATATGTTCCCACCTCCTAGAATTTCCATGTTTCACAAGGGGACCGGGAATACCAGAAGATAGACTGCTACCACTGGTACATACAAAAGAATTAGGATCTATGCAAAGATAGCTACCATCAGAGAAAGGCCAAAATTCTGTGACTTGTTGGTAACACAGTGAAGATGTTAATCTAAGAAAATTATTCTGCAACAACATGAAAAGCTTTGGGATAAAAATAACACATGCAAAAACACTCAAATTTTATCCCACTATTGAGCTTGATATCTAATTGATCAAATATCTAATCTTGAGAAAATATAATTGTTCTTATAGAAATACCTTGCAGTTCTATAGGCTGACTTGAACTGCATCAGCTGTTATGAACATGAGGCACAGCACTAAGTGAATCAGACCTCTGATAAACTCTAACTGCCTTCATTCTGCTCTGGAAGACAATGCAAGGTAAGTCTGATCTGTACTGCAATACACAACTTATACCTGCACCTTCTGAACTTCTAATCATTTTGTTTTCATCAAATCTTTCAAAGAAAGTTTTATTTTCTGAAGCATTATACAAAACTGCACCTGGAATGTTGTGTTGGGATAGCAGAAATACGTACCTGAGGCACTCCAATCCTCCTGCAAGCGTCCAAGAAATTCTCCACGTTTCGTCTGCATTTTGCCATTGTAAGTTTAGGCTGCAAAGAAGTAAAGGAATACAGTGTTCTTAATTGGCAGGATTTTAAAAGATTTTTTTTTGTTTAAATAAAACTCTTAATAAATCTCTTTGCCAAAAACATACTGCACTGACATAAGCTTGTCTAATTCAAAGCAGGCTCTGTTGAAGTTCGCTTGTCTTTAGAAAAGCAGGCCCAAATTTCAAAGTTATTTTATGAAAAGCTAATTTATGAATGCTGGATTCTTTTTTTAAGATAATTCTAAGCTTCACAATATTTATATACAAAAAGTCATATAAAAGTGGCTAATCCTTTTAGTGACTATGAGACTAATTTTAGAAAGGTATTTTGAATGAAACACACATGCATGGCTTCCATGCTGTGATTTCAGAGTGATTTCATAAAATGAAGCAATCTGAAATCCAGTCTGGATTACTACAATATTTCAATCAACAAAGTTCAAAAAAAAAAAAAAAAAGGCTAGATGAAACTGGGAAATAATGGAAGAAAACTGGAACTGAAGCTTGCTGCTTCTAAGACTCTTACAGATGTGTTTGATGTAGCTGTTTGAATTGCACTCCCTGGCATTTTTTCAAGCAAGCTTTTCTCTGCCGTTGCTTTCACACCTCTGTACAGACATACCACAGCACAGGCTCTGTCTTATTTCTATTCTTGAAGCTACTCTTTTCTGGTTAAAGAGACACACGCTTCTTGCGTTGCTGGACAAGCTACCCACAGTCTGCACAGCAGCAGGTAGTGGCTTCTGGGGGTTTGATACTTTCTCACCCGTGTTGAGGCATTTGCTCTGTCCCCAAAATGCGCCCTATTTCCCCACCAAGAAAGCAGGTTAAAAGCTAGCACTGACTTTTTTCTCCCAAACGCCGAAGGGAATACAACGATGACACTGTAACTGAGGAATGACATGATGCCTCTCCTGCTCCTGGAGCTGTGCAGCTCAAGGCTGCCTCTTCTTTGGGATTTATATGACAAAGCCATGATTTAATTCCTAACACAGAATATTCAATGGCACATAAACCCAGGCCATTGAAAAGATATTCTCAATGACGCAAGCCTTCTGAATAGCAGCTGTATGCCTCTTTTCTCAACGAGTCTACCATCTCCCTAAGATGTTGGTGCGTCCAGTTCAACCATTCTCAAAATATTGAAGAGATCTGTTTGTTCATGTTAAGTCCAAGGGAGAGAAACCACAATGATACAGCAGGCAGCCCTGTAAGTGCCAGATCAAGTTCCAACCAACACACAGACTGACTCCAAAATAAGGAAAAGCAAACATAACATGCATGTTTCAACCTCCTCCCCCAGGGACAACCATCAGGTTTTTTTTTTTTTTCTCCCCTCTTTCATACAAATTAAAGGTGCATAACAAGCAATCCGCCTGCCCATGCTACTTTTAAGTAGCTGACCTTAAATATTTTCACTGAACTTTCTGATTTCCACAAGTACAGATTAGGTAAATAATCTGTAGTTATTTCACAGTTCTTGACCTTTCTCTAAGTCCGTGCTTTCCCTA
>NW_008589172.1:37061-94859 GCF_000691845.1 Merops nubicus
GTACCCAGAAACAGGTCATCTGCCCTGCCTTCCAGAAACACTGCAGTTAGGCAGTGCAAGAGAGACAACTTCAGATATTTTCACACTTCTCTGTGTGCTTCCTTCTTTGCTCTAACAGTCCCCAAATAAAACAGCCTTTTTTCCTGTTATCACAAAGGTATGACTGGATTTGTTTGTTCCAGGAGATGCTGTTCTCTCAGGAGCTTGAGTGTGCTCTGCTAAAATTCCTAAGCAAAGGAATTGGTAGTACTGTGAAGTTAACACGGGAATCAACTTGGTTTCTCTGCCTGTTTTCACTGTCTTGTATAGTGGCATCTTAAGTGCTGTAGAGAACGTTGTATTTCCCTGTGGTTTTCCTGAACTTCTCAGACCTTTTGATCTTGTGAAATATCCTATTTCAAATTAAAAATGCTGATATTTTCTCATAATCTGTATTAGAAGTAACTTTGTTTAAATGAAATAAACACAAATATAATTTCTTTTCATGACAGTGTTGACCTTCTTTAGACAGAACAGAGGGTTATTTTTTGTCATGTATCATCATCACAGAGCTGAATGTGGAACTTAACATTTGTGTGATTTTTTTTGATGTTATTTTGGACACCTATAAAATACTACTCTTATACTTACAACAGCAGGTGAGGGGACATGAATGCTGGGAACAGATCGGGGACGCACGTGATTAGCTAAGTGGCACAGAACAACACCATCAGTGAGAGCTGCTCCAAGATCACTGGGCAACGACACTTTCAGCCGTGATTCTATATTCTGCAGAAAAATGAACATGGACATGCAAAAGCTAAGACCTGGTTTCCTCCAACTGTTTCACTCTGCAGAACATTTTACAAGCACCAGAGTGCTTGCTTTACAACTCATCCTCATGGCATTTCCATATAGTTTTCTGATCAAGGGAAGCTTGGTCTGCACACTGCTGTGGCCCAGAGCTCACCACGATCTGGGAGCAATTGATTTCAGTGATGGACCATTTCCATTGTACAGCACAGGGGACTAACACAACCATTATTAAAAAATAATGGCAACCAGGGTCGAGGAACAGAGTTCCTAATACTACGTGTTCTCAAAGAATGATTCAGTCAAGGGAAGTGAAAATAACTGTCTTTGTGGGTTAGAGTTCCACACAGGTAACAAAAGTCAAGACAACATTTTTGTCTGTAAAGAAAAACCTGAACTACTTGACATAAATAGCTTTTAAAAAAGGAGGTAGGTAGACTTTGTGTACAGGAATGAAGAAAAATTCAGTGCAGGCTTTTCATCTTATTTCAAACACTGTGTGAATTTCACCAAGTTGTTATTCTGTACCTGAATTTTTAAAAGGTATTAAACTCCCAAAGATTTGAGCTTACCTGGGAAGCACAAGAGAGATTACATGCAAAGCATTGTGAGGTAACAGAAGACAGGCTCTGCAAACAGCACCAAGTATTGGGTTGTTTTATTTAAGATAACTTTCTCCTTTTAGGGAAAGCAGATTGTCCTTACTTTAAAATTTACAAAGAGAAGGAGTTCTCTCTGTCCCTCTGGGATGCTTACAGCTTTTAAAATCAGCTTTAACAAGCAGGAATTCTTATTGCTTGGGACAGTTCAAACAAACAGAGCACCTCAAGGAATCCCTTCATCCTCTTCAGAAACAAGTTCAGGGCAAAGTAGAGCAGTACTTTAATGCCACGTGAAATTTTCAATATTCACATGTATTGTCATTGTACCGAGGCAAAAACCAGGAGTGTGGTGGCCCTGAACAGACAAAAAGCACGAGCATAAGGAATATTTGTGTCTCAGATGTTCTACACTTAACTACGGATAAGGCAAGAATCAAGAGGTGGATCCAGAGCACACAAAGAATCTGTGCTGTCAGCACGACTGGCAGCAGTCACTGCATCCCATCTGGTTTTCTGTGGACTTTACAGCAAAAAGGAGTTTTGAAAAAGAGATTAAAAGGAGAGCAGTGAGGCAACTTTCCAGGGAGTACCTTACAAGTGTGAAGGCCGATAAGGAAGAAACCAAGCACACATTCATTTTAAAAGCAGAGACCACCAGACACAGGAGCAGGAGACGGCAGAGTTTATTTCACAGAATTTGAAGTTGACTTTAGCCACCACAAACCCCAAAGTGAACAGCACTGCATCCATCTGACAGGACCACTTAGGCAGTGCACCTGAATTAGCTCAGTGAAATTAGTCCACAACAGAAGGGCAGATTTAGCAGGGTGCAGGCAATGCTTTTACTAAGATGGCCACATGCTGACTCCTGGCAGCACTTACCTTACGAAGCTGCTCTATTAGCTCCAGCTCCTCCTCCCGCTGTTTGGAGTTCTGTCTGACTCTAGCATCTGCAGAGTCATTAGCAGGAGACAAGGCACGGGCGGAAGATGATGTAACAGCTAAAAGAGCAGCATGAAGAAAAGAAAATCACTCAGCACAATTTAGCTGATTGTCTTTCACTGCTGTACTACAGCTGCACGTACAACGTTCCAGAATGGGTACAGGGTATTCCTTTTCACAAATCTGTTTCTTTCATTTCATTATTAATCAAAGTAACAAGCTACTAATCTAAATGAGGTGTTTTGTAACAGATTTTCCTTTCTGTTTAGATTCTGTTCTTTCTGTTGGTTAATCATAATTCATAAAAGAGGACAAAGTTCTGTGGGAGAGAGTATGTTGAAACAGTTCAGTCTTTCAACAGAAATTGCAATTTTGTTACAAGCTTCTGTGAAATGCAAAATTTATCAAGTCGCTTTCATCAGTTGTTGAAGACTTTTGTGGCATTTCCTTGGTATCATTTTAGGTTCCCTTTATGCAAAACAAATTCCCACATTTCCACAAATATGACAGAATACTTGCCAGCTCTGAATAAAAAAGTGCTTATTCACAAAGTATTTAAAGCCACGTGTCTACAAAGAGAACTCTAAAAGTAGTTTGCTGATAATGACCCGAACAGTGCAAACCCAGGACACTAGGTAATGCAGATGTTAACACAATGTAACAAAACTAGCTAACCTCTATATTAACCTACCTTTGTTTGCTTCATCCCTGACAGCTGCTCGGAAAAGGAAACTCTCAGGTCGCTGGGAAGGGTTTCTATAGGAGGGCGGGGCTGCATGGCCAGGATATGCAGGGGAAAGGTGGACTAAACAAATGTGGAAAGGCACAGGAAAGGAAAGGAGGAAGAAGGAAATGGTTAGAGTTTAAATAGGAAACGGGTTCAGCAATGTGGTAATTAAAAAGAACAAACCGAAACTTTTAACATAATAATGACAAAATAAATTACAGCCATGCATGGTAAAAGAGAGAGCAGGAAAAGGCACTTCCAAGGACACTTGCATGCAAAGCACATTCCACATACCAATTCCAACAACTGTTCTGACTGCTGCTGAATGCATCTGTGTGCCAAAGCCTGTAGGAAGGCCCAAACCCACCAAACCCTACGCTCTGCCTGAGGATATGCTTTAGCCCTGTTGTCTCTTCCCTCACGTGTGTTTCTAAAGAGACCCAAGTAACTAGATAAATTCTCAAACACAGCAGTGCCACATACAGAGACAGGAATACACACTCCCTTCTCTTAGCACAAATCAGCGAGCAGTCCTTTGGATCTTATTTTTCAGAGATTTTTCTTCCGTTCCCTGTTACCTGTCTGAGTAGCAGGTGAGCCAGGGGAGATGGTAGATCTGTCATCACTCTGTGGACAAAAAAGCAGAAGAGTATAAACAGTCCTAATCTGGAAAAAGCTGTGACTACATTTTAATTTACTATCTTTTAAAAAAAGGCTTCATTCATCTAAATACGTTTCAGAAAATAATAAAAAAACCCATCAACACAAGAAATATGAAAGAACACAGTACGTTGCTCCCCAAGCCTCATCTCTGCAGTTTTTTCTTTTGCAGAAATGACAATTGCTTTTTACTAAGGAAAAAGAATGATGAAACTGAACAGATTGTGCAATGACAGATTTTTGTTTACTCTTCCTTCCAATAAAAACTTTGAAAGTATTCTTTGCAAAGGGGACACAGAAAAACAGGTAATTAAACAACATGCAGAATTTGTGTTACAGCAGCATGGATGAGGATACACCTCTAACACCTTTGCTAGTGCAAAACTGCTCTTTTGTTTACTGAACATCCCTCTCCCCAGTGAAACCCACTGTGGTTTTATGACAGTGCTTACGGAGACCAACAATTCTTTGTGATGAATGCATTCAGCACAGCAGTTTCCAACAAAGAGAGAAAGACAGGATATCTGTATTTGAAAGTACACTGGTAAAGAATACAACAAGAGTACTTTTGATGAACTCAACTTGGTCAAAAGTAAATGATCTTGTACAGAAAAAGCAACATCAAAGACAAGCACGAACCCCTCGGAGCAGAGACTGGTTACCATGTTTTGATTAGGCCTCCTGTAGACACAGCCTAAAGCTAAGATGAGGTAATATCTACTACAGTTTAATCAGGTAAATTGGATTCATACCCTACCTGAACTTCTGATTACAAGCTGACAGACTAACACCTGTTAAAACAGATGTGTGGATCCAAGAGTTTTTTTTGTTGCCTTTACTGGTGAATGATAATAGCAAGAGATACCTTGACAGGACTGAAGGTAGAGGCATTAGGCAGGGCAGTAGCACAGCTTTCTTGATTCAACCCTGAGAGCGACTGAATGCAGAAAGAGAGAGAAGGCAGCAGCAGTGTTAGCAAAGGGCTGACGGGTCATGCACAGAGGTAGAATGCAGTCACAAGTTAAAAAGGAAGAGGTGATCACCATCACATTCTGGGAAACACTCAACAGTCGACAGATAAATGCTTGCTGAACTACAGCTAAAGCCTTCCTACCGTCCTGAACTTTCTGGCTAATAAGCTTGGGAGGTGCAATGTTTCTTTTATGCACAACAGTGAAAACAAAAGCAGAACCAAGAAGAGTAAGCAACGTAAAGCTTGTTTAGTAACACCTGAAGTAACACCTATGCCATCAGACAAAAGGAAATTTTACCCTGCAACAGTTCATTCAGAGCCACTACTCAAAATAAGTAGCTTTCTTTTGAATGTTTTAAGTATGTTATACATTTTTAGTACTTTGTTTTCCGATCAGCTTTGTAAAATCACAGAAACCCACATCTATCTGGCTCAGGGATGTATGCTTTGTGACTGCCACAAACACTTAATGCTGACCCTTGTGAATGATGTACAAAGTGAGAAAGATTCCGTGGGTGGAATCTAGCTCTTGGGGAAGCTGTCAGTTTGAAGATTTACAGTGTTGTCACAAAGTCCAGCCAAATTTCAATTATAACCAGTATAGAAACCAACCAAATGAAAAACTTTTCATGTTTACACAAGAGGAACTCCAGCGTGCCCATCTGGCACTCACAGGTGGATCTCAAAAGCCAAATTCTGTGTCTTACTGAAAGCACAACCAAAATAATAATAGTGGCTCAATAATTAAACTACACATTCTGAAACAGTGTTCAAATAGCAAAGTGACAGTTCAGCAGAGGAAAAGGACACCAAAGGACACCTAGAGACTCTACATATGTGAATGACACACTTGGGAGTGTTACTATTTAACTTGCAAGTAGTCTGTCACCACAGAGCAGTACAGGCAGAAAGGACTAGGAGAGGTTATATCATGGTAAGCCTTAAACACAAACATCTTTAGGCCCTTCGAAGACTTAACAGCTGATTCTTAAGACAACCTCTTTCTCTACAGCAGTGCAGAGCAAAAAATCATGGTTTTTTTTTTTTCTCCTTTCAAAGAATTTCAAAATGCCACTTAAGCAAGACATCAGCTAGTATATGAGAAGAGTAAAATAAACCACAAGTGTTCTGTAACATTAACATAACTGTTTATTCCTGTATGCAAAGAGCAAGACAACCTTGACACAGACTAATGAGAAGTCATCACAATCACGTGGGCAGCAGCGGGCGAAGGGAAGGAGCACATGGCACACCATGGGAGAGGACAATCACAACAGCAACACACTGCATGCTCTTCACCTGTTTGTGAGTCCCTGGCCGCCTTTTAATTGTATTGGTGTTACTGTCAATCTCAAACACAAAGACAGGCTCAAAGCCATTCTGTCAGGGACAGCAAGGAAAGAAAGAGAGGGAAGAAAGGAAGAAGTGAGGCAAAGAACAACTCCAAGAGAATATAGCCACGATGCAGAAGGGACCAGGATGCTGCAAAGCAGACCTACAGCACCCTACTGCATGTGCCATGCTTGGCCTCTAGGTCTGCACTGAAGTCAGAGAAATCTCCCTGCACCAGAGAGAAAGGTAGATACAGGGACTGCCAAAGCATAGTGCAGCAAGAACTCTGAACCAACCAAATACAGATATGTTAAGGAAATGTGATTGTTAAATGTTTGAATATACAAATGAATGCAAATGGTCTGAGAGAAAACTCCAGGGTACGAGCCTGCATAAGTCAAGTCCTGCTTGCTTTACTCACACCAGTAATTAGTAACACACGGGTGCCTAGAAGCCTTAATTTCAAGTGTTTCAGAGATCCCATGTGCTAATACTAGCAGGATGGCCTCAGGCCATGTTTGAGACCACAGCAGGAAAACACAAGGCAATGAAGGGAGAACAAGGCAGCAATGACACAAAGGTTATAAAAGGAAGAGGTCACACCAGTGCTGCTCAGTGCTCATCAGGTATGTCAGGGGCTTCACAACAGAGAAACTGAGCTACAGTTTGGGAGGATGTTTTGAGTTTTTTTTTCCTTCCACAGTACTCACCTTGTAAGGGATAGTATGAGAGAAAACAAGAAGATATTTGGGGAAAAATGAGATTGAAAAGCAATCAAGGCTGAAGTCTTGATACTAGCCCCAAAAGTAATCTCAATAGTAACGAATGGGATTACCCTTGTGGCAACAGCAAGCAGGATATGACTGACATAAAACTTTGAGGTATACAGCGCATTTTCTCAGCAAGGTCAGAGATCATGTTTCTTCAGCAACATTTTAGTCAGACTGGCTATTACAAGTCAACACAAAGAAATTCACCTCAGTGTGCAATCAAGTACTACAGCCAAACTCTACTTCCAGCCACAGGTATGTTAAGAAACATACAACTAAACTGAACCATTAACATGCAAAGAAAAGACGAGTAGTCATTTTTGGAGCTCAGACTACCCTGAAATTATTTGCGATCAGAAGGAAATGGTCAGAGTAGCCTGTGCACTGTGAATACATCTTCATTTTAATTAGTGACAAAAGACAACAAGGAAACCAAAAGAAACATGATATGAGATTTAAAAAAGGAGATTCACAACTTAAATTTTGCTTTTAAGAAAATTGTTAAAGCAGTAATGATACCACAAGAGTGAAGCAGTAAAATAAAAGAAAGCTCATTCGCTTTCTAACTACATACTACATTTAATATTTATAAAATCTTTTTCTTACCTCTGAGCCAAAAATATTGTTTGAAGCAAAAGGAAAGTAACTGCTCATTTAGAGAGCTCTGATGTAATGAGGGAAATGCTGAACAAAAGAGCTTTAAGTCTGTGTAATATTCTCCTCTTTCGCCACAAAGTGTTATTCCCACACCATAAAGCCAGAATAATCCATGGAAAATATATCAGGAGCGTGACTGGGGTGATTTTTTTTTTTTTTTTAATTTAAACTAACCTATCTGCAAATTTCAATATCCACAAACTCTGTAAGGTAAAGTTTACACTACCACATGCAGTTTTATGCAGAGAGAGAATAAGACAGAGGGGAAACTAAGTAGATGGAAAACATGTACTGAAAACTGCCAGTGGTGAACAGAATTTTGATGTGAAATCCCACTATACTTGGGTGGAGGAAAAAAATATCCTCAGAAATCAGATCTAGCTAAACTTCAAATTCATAAGGACAGGGAAAATGTCAAGTCAAATTTCAACTTATATGACAGACTTTTTTTCTTTTTTTTAAGGCAACTAATAAATATTTCCTTATTGTTGCACAAGTTTCTACCATAGAAAGTACACTTGTGGAAACAAAAATGCTACAAATTCATGAACTAACACGGGCTTAATGTTCCAGTTACAATAATTGCCAGAAACATCTGCCCTGGCATATGCCATCATTAGACACAGTGTGTGTTTCCACTACAAAACAGAGCTGCAGATCATACTTCAGCAGTTCAGAAAACCCAGTATTTCATATCCTATTACAGTTTAGTGCTGCTGAAAAGAGCAATGAATCAAAAGAAAAACGAAGAGAAAAATGATTGCTTTCAAATCTAGTTCAATCCCTCCCTTCCAGCCTGGCCAGCTTTTTGTGAAGTGCAAGGATGTCAGGAGGTGTTAAAGACACAAAGGAAACAAACAGCGATGGAAGCCAGTTTCAAAATAATTTCAAAAATTCCACATCATGTAACATAATATTCTATATATTATTTTACAACAAAAGTAATGGAATCACACAATGAAATAGAAATGGTGAACTTGAATTTTGAAGTATCTTTAAAATACATTCCAAAGATGAATTCACTGACAACGGGGTATCAACACCTAACCCAAACCACTGCTGCTCTCCTGTTTCTTATTATCTAAATATGAAAGCACATTTTTATGTTAATTGACTGTGATTTCTCTAAGCAGGCACATGCATGATCACTAAATCTCTCTAATATTATAAGCTTTCTTTCTCTCTATCCATAGTGCCAGTCATATGAAGTAGGAAAATCAAAGTCTGAATAAAGAGACAGTAAATATCTTGACCAACGTGTCCTGGAGAGAGATATTCTAACTGAGAGCACTGCCTAAAGAAAATTTAGGCGGATAATGGAAGCACATGGATTAAGAAAATAAAGCCCAGACATGCAGTCATGCAACAGCAGGCAAATCAGATGTATTTTTCTTATACAGACATGGATTATGGCATTAATTATATTCTTTAATTATGCTACATCACTAAGATGCCATAAAGGAAGAAATAGCATAAAACATGAATTAAGTACATAACTTTTTATTTTTGCCAAGTGTTCAGAATAGACCATTTTTAAGACATCTTCACTAACAATAAAAAGGTATGAGGAATATTTAATAATTTGTAGCATCCATATGCAGAGCAGTTTCTTCCTGTGCTATGATACAGTTACCCAGATACTATGTATTTCTAACCACCATATGCAGGAGGCAAACAAGTTGAGGTAAAAGGTTGTACTCGAAGCATTAAAATTGCTTACTTGATACTGAAAAGCACATCAATTAGGAAGCAAGCTAAACAGAGAAGAAATCAAACCAGAACAACTAGGGGTGAATTTTTAATCTTAGAAGCTGTTCTTTACTATCAGTACTTTTCTTTTTGTTCTCAGCAAAAGAGAAGCTTTAATTATACTGTGCAAAAATATCACCATATTATTAAATTGCTGACAGTACAAGTACCAACATATTCATAATGTTTAAGCTCACAGCTAAGCTACTTTTCAAAGAAGATGGTCATGTTTTATGCTATTTAGATTAGCTCTGAAAGAGTTGGTCTAATCTGAGCCAATCATAACACGTAATTTCTATGCTCTAGCATCTGCCACATAAAAAGGCCATTACGTGCAGGATCTTACCACTAACAAGGCACTATCATCAGTATGCTGAGACCTTCTGGATGGAAAGGGACACTGGGAGGTGGGAGAGATGGAGTAATGTCAGAAACACACAGAATGTCAGAAACACATGGTATGTGAACAGACAAGACATTTTGGAATGTATACTGCTTGTTTATAGCATTGTGAGGCTTTTTTTTTTTTTAAATTCATAAAGTATATGTAATTCTGTAGGAATATTTAGCCACATGACCCATGAGTTATAGTGTATCTGTACTACTTAAGGAATCAATTATTTTGCTTTCTGTGTTGTCTCAAGCAAATACAGACAACTATGTATTCACAGTTCTTACTGTGGCAGAACAAAGGACCCTTTAAAAGAATAAATTAAGAACAGAAGAACATTAACAAGGGAAGGGAGCAAAAACTTTTTCAATTATCCCATGTTTCAGTAATTTTCTAACAAAAAAGAGAGTAGGAAAATTCTGCTAAAGAATTACTTATATTCACTATATTATTAAAAGTTTGGATCCAATTAACACTACCAAGTGAATTATCTTCCCCTGAGGAAAGCAGGGATGGCAAGCAGTGGAAGAGCTACTACAGCACAGAAATTTAATGCAGAGAGTGAACAGATGTCATTGGCTCAGCTCTGTATATTCTAAAAGACTGAGCCCTGTATGATTTGTGTTTCCTACTGACCTAATGGTTTTGATTATAAAACTACACTAGAACACAACTTCTAAAAAAATATTTTTTTTTTCTGATAGTCCTCAAAATTCTAATGCTTAATCTTTCTGGGATAACTTGTGATCTAGTGACAGGAAACAGGGAGAAAACTGATTAGTGAAGGATGACTACTACACAGTAACTTGTCCAAGTACTCCTGCTCAAAAGTAAACTGTACTGCTTGCAAGGAGCATATTAAGATGAAATGTGAAATGTATTGTTGTTGTATAGAACATAGAAAACACAAGAAACAATAAAACAACACACTCAGACAGGCAGTCTACATGAACAGAAGGAAATATTAGACTTGTCCTATAAGCAAAAAACCCTCAACCTGAATAGGGCTTAATCAGTGTGAAAAAACTAAGCTACAACCCAATTCTGAAGTGTTCTCCACAATCAGGAAAATATTTCTGATGTAGAAAGTCAAGAATTCAGGTGCTGACATCTCTAGTAATATTATTTTTTGACTCTTACCTCACTGTCCAGAGGACTTTGCTTCTGAGGACTTAAGGAAGCCTTTTGCTATACAGAAATGAAAAATGAAAGACCAGTTTAAAAGAATGTGACAGTGAAACAAAAGCTTAGAACAAAACAGCATCGTTTACAAATGTTTTAAAACACAAGAAGTCGTAGTTTTTAAATAAAACATGCACCAGGGAAATCGCAAGTTTCCCCTGAGCTGGAACTTCACTAATATTATTAGTAAAATAACAGCCTCTATTCCATATGAAAACAAAAAAACCCAAATTGCTTTTGCATATTAAAGATGCATAATAAACCCAAAATATAACCCAAGGGAGGAATTTAACTGCTGAGAATAAAGTGCTCATGAATAACAAAGGCATCAGAAGAAAAAAACCCAACCCAAACTAAAAATCCCAAAAGGCTCATCAATGAACAAAATGAATCCTTAACATCTAAGGTTTTTAACTGAGCTGAATCTTAAATAAAAGCAGCTTTTCTACAAAACATTACCAGAGAGTAACTACCCGAGAGTAGCTGGTGGTAATGAAAAGTCTAGTTTCAGGCAGCTAAAAATCTTTTTTCTAAACTAACTTTAAATGTTAGATAAATGCAGCAAAGCATTATTTTCCTCACTCAAGATCACCCTAAGCCCAAAATACTAACTGTAACATTTCTTAAATTTATGATTTAGGTAGGTCAGAAGAGCTGTAAACAATAAAATAAATTTAAGTCAACCAGCACAGAAACAAGTTTGTATGTTAAGCAGCAGATAGTTCACACTGCCTGCTGTGAAAGACAAAGTGAAGACCCACTGTCCACAGAGTATCTGATGTATCATAAATTTGCATCTGTGCTTGATCTGGAAGTAACTTATTTATGCACCATAAAATATCAAAATACATCAGGCAACATTATCTTCTTGTGTGCATAATTGCCTTCTTCTCTGCCAAATTTGTCTTCAAAATTAAATTGCCTCTCTATGCCATCTCATATAAAGAGCACTTCTTTCTTACACCACTCCTGTCAAAGCTATGCAAATGAAACATGGAGAGAATGAAGTGGACTACGTAAAACCCAGAATTCTTTGCAGCAGTCACATTTTGAGTAAATCTCTTCTGTCTTCCTCCCCAGTTCTAGTTTTCTCCATGTGAAGCTGCAGCATCAACAATGAATGGACTTAAACGTTATTCCTCCATTTTCTTTGTGAAGTGCCATGTGTGCCCAGGAGCGTAACATATGAGTATTAATGATGTTGGCAATTACTTTTCACTGAGGGATAAAGAAAAGAAACTCATCAAGTAGGTACTCAAAGGAGGTACCTTGACAAAGTCAAGGACAGCTTCTCTCTGAATCTGTTTTGTCCTCATCCTCTCCTCCTCGTACTGCAGCGCCGCAAGCTGGGCCTCCCGGCGGGTGCGCTCGATGTGCCGGCGGTGCAGCTCAGGATCTGTGTTAGGCACCTGGAACAAAACAGAGTGCCAGGCTGTCACAAAAGAGCTACACAGGGTGTGACAGATGGGTTATGGACAAACATTCCATGTTTTACGACTAACATCAGTTTGGTTTTGCACCAAACTCATGCAAAAAGAGTAAGATAATACAGCTCAATGTGTTACCTGACTGTGGTGACTTGACAGGGAGAGAATGTAAGGTGAATCAACCAGGGGTCTGACAAATGGAAAAACACAGAGTAAGCATACTTTTAATCTTAAATATAAATACATTTTCATACGTAAGTTGTTAGCAACACAAAAGTATCTCAAAGTCAGGAGTAACTGTTTAGTAAGCAAAGCTATTAAACCAATTGCTGCAATAACAATTTAACTCATTGTTCACGAGAGACTTTGTGCAGTCGTTTTTCTCTCTTTTCCTGAATTGTGATAAATTTTTTTTGCAGCTCAAGATGCACCAATGGGACTATACATTTGGCCTGTTATATTGAGACACTCAGTACTTTATAAACATTCTCTAAGAACTGCTCATGTAACTAATCCAGAAACTTTTCAGCCGACCCTCATGTAGAGGAACAACTGGCTACTACGGTTAATTAGGGAGGGGGATAAATAAAACAAATCAGTAGAAACTAGTGTTTCTTCTTCCCTACCTCTCTGTCCTGTCCATATAACTCCTTAGTACTTGCTGATGCTCTCTGTCCTGCATCAAATTTAGAGTGTCAGGTCTTCGTAATTCATCAGTATCCCTGCGGGTAAACACCAGGTGGAAGGGGGATTGGCCACTGATGCATATAAACCACTGTCAGATGAATTCTTTTCTAGAGTACAGCTGGTTTTCCCAAGAGTAATTGCCTAGGCAATTAGCTTCAGATAACCACAAAGGCAAAATTTAGGATGGCTAAAGAAATCATGTTGTGATACCAACTCAGATCACAGCTACTGCAGTTCATAATTAAACAAACAGAACTTGCTTAATGAACGGTGATTTCAAAAAACACAACAATAGAATTTCTGTTGTGAGACTATATTCTAGTTATTGTAGGCCTTATTCCACTCTGGAAAGAAAAGAATTGTCTCCAAACATTAACACTCTGATATTTTCAGAACAATTCTGTTCAGTTCTCCAACCAATGAATTCTTGTCAGGGATACAAGCCCTCCAAGTCACAAGGTAAACAATAATCAATCTGTCTCTTGTCCATCATATCAACAATAGAAGAGAAATATTGCAGTCAGTTCTTTGCTAGAAGGCAGCTGCTAGCACTGAAACAATTCCCAAGGTCCACAGTCTACAGCATGTTCCCTGCCACGTTGCTGCCTAGAAAGAAAGTTGATGGTAATCAAGTAGCTGACTCCTGAGCTTAGACTCTGCAACCTTCACTCCTGGGGCAACCCTCAAAGAGAGATACACTTACTGATGGATTTCCAAAAATTGCTGAGTCCTGCTGCCTGAGTGTAGACTTACAACCTACTCTGCACAGAGGAGCTAAAGAAACATGGAAGACATACATGCCACAGGTCTCCTCTGTTACTTAAATTAGCACTAACGCACATGACAAATCCATTACTGTGCTGTTTTGAAGGGACAGGACTCGGTTCATATGAGTGCCAAGAAGTGTATTCAGACCAGAGCACACACAGCTTTGCTGCATCAGGAATGCACCACAGTCACAGTCCATCCAGAGGCACAAACTGTATTTACTGAATTGAATCAGCTAACGTAAGTACACTTGAAAGGAAGCCTGCATTACATCCAGCTCCAAGAGTCTTAATGTCTCCAGCATGCTGAAATAAAAACACAGGCTGCCTGCCAAGGCATTTGCACAGAATTGTTGTGGAAGCAGCTTACAGCTTGTGGTTGCTACAAATGAAATATTTGACTAATACAAGCTTAAAATACAAAAAGTTACTCATTGTCATATGGCTGTTTTTACAACCTTTTTGAAGGCAATAACAATACGACCTGTTTTAAATGCTTCATTAAGAATTTCACTCTGCTGCAGCATCATATGAATAAACTACAATTCATTTAGATCGTTGATTAATTATTTCCACATGAAGATCTCTTGCCATCCTTAAGTTAAATTTTGAAAACACTGGATAACCTAATGAATTACAATTTCCTTTATCCTTAAAATCTGTCTCTACAAAGCAGCCCTCTCCTGGCTAATGAGCCTTCTCATATTTCCTTCAGACATGTCACAGAATCCAATGTTTGCTGTCAAATCTGATTATTTCCATGTCAACCACAAAAGTTCAAATAGGAAAATAAGTACATAAGAAAAAAAAAAAAAAAAAAAAAATCAACCTCGCAAAGCAAGAGCACTCAGTTTTGGGGAGAACACAGCAGACTGCTGTATTATTTTATGCCTTACCCGTAGACACTACAGGATAAGGAACGCTGACATATTCTGAAGGAGTTACCCTCCTTTATGTCAGTATGGCTGCTCTAGCTGCACATTTACTGTGCATTTCAAAATGCTTATTAAAATGTTGCCATAACTTGAAAAATTCACAAACTAGTTTTGGTTTCTCTTTCAATATCATTTTAGAATGCCATTAAAAATTAATTTCTATTGACACTGAGTAATGACATACTTATGGTTAGTAGTTGTCCATTTTTTTTTTACATTCACACAATTAAGCTGGTTTTCTGCTGAGTCCTTGCATGTTCACTTTCATGCCACAGAATACCAAAATGCTTTATTAGCATAATAAAGATTCTATCAATATTGATTTTAGTTCCATTAACAAGAAGCTATACATTTGCTTATCTCCTGTTCTTTTAACTAGACATCCAAAAGTCTTTTCTCAAACCTAACCACCTCATTTATATTCCGTCCAAGTCTGAACCACAGTTTACAGATAAGCATTCCCTCCAATAAGCCAAGTAATCATTAAAGATCATAGATACAGTTCAAAGTCTACTTTGTTCAACTAACTGACCTGTTCTCAGTGTTGACTCCCATTCTATCCCTTCTTTCTGTGACACAGGCTCAAGATTATGGTGCAGAAAAGCACATTTTAAATTAAACTAACTCCACCCAGTACTACAGTTACCAAAGAATGGGACCTCACAGCACAACAGATACTCCATAGTAACTCTACGCTTCCACTAAACCTGCAGTACATTTATCCCTTCTGTCCTTTCTGGAATGGAGCTCAGAGTCAACTATTTAATCAAAGCACAAATTGAACCAAGAAAAGCAGATACTAAATCAGTTGAAAAGCATAGACTTTAATTTGGCAGATTTCCTTAAGTAAGCGATATAAAGCTGAGCACTGGCCTAGAATAGTTGTGCCTCTTGGTCACTGCCATTATTAGGATACAGATTCTTAATCTGGAGCAACAATTTATAAATGAAGTGTCATGCTCACTTCTGGTGAAGAAACAGAAAACAATATCATTTTTCTAAACACATTCAATAAATATGTGCTCTGGGTTCATCATGGAACTTTGGATAGAATTATGGTTACCACATACTCTTACCTGTTTTGATGTGAATAGCGCCTTGTCTCCTCTGTCCTCTGAAATTCTCTGACAGGCACAGGCTTTACTGGTGAGCTCTAAGCAAAACAACAACATAAGTTAGAAACTTACTGAGAAAACCATACATGAATGTCAAAGAATCTCTTTGTAAAGCAACGTTTGTTACTATTGGTATTAAAAATACTCAAGGAAGAAGCACAGAACACAGCTCAGGAACGTTCACTTCCAAGTAGGCAAGCTCACTTGTATTTTTTCCTCCAATTTAAATAAACTTTAGTTTCAAGATTAAATGTCTACTGATAAACTTAAGAGTTTAAAAACCTCCACTATTAAGAATCGTGCAGAGAAGTGCGTGTAGGTAGAAAATAATTAATGTCACTTTGAAGAAATGTAGCATTAAGGTCAAAAGAATGTTCATAAAAGTGTTCAGTAATGCAGTCTGAATTCTCAAACAGGACATGGTAGCTCAGGAAATCTTCATTGTTGATATGATTCAACGATACTGCTTAACCAGTGTTGTAACCACTGTGTTCAACCAGATCATCTTTCATGATGCCCTAAAGATGGGTCACAGAGGGACTAAGAAAGAAAAACATGGGATGAATGAGAACACTATAGGCTTAATTTGAGCTATGAAAATAACATCCCATAGAGGACAGAGACATATTGCCCTGGTATTATTTTAAACCTATTACTGACAACCACTAATGCAGGAAAATGGAAAGTTTTCAAGATTACATTGTCAATTTTCACTCATGCATGTATACATGTTGCTGTATTGCACAGTTAGCTTTCCTAAGTAGTAGAGGATTTTGGATCATCTTTTTAGAAAAAACTACTGCTTCAGTTAAATCAAACAGTTCAATTTTTATGAATAGATAAATCTCTGTGAAGAGGTTTTTTTAGATGTTGATCAATGCGTTCTCAATATCTACAGCAAAGAGCCCTTGCAGTGTGTTGACAAGAGTTCACAGAATCACAGAATGTTAGGGGTTGGAAGGGATCTCCAGAGATCACAGAGTCCAACCCCCCGCCAGAGCAGGACCATCTAGTCTAGGGACGGTCACACAGGAACGCATCCAGACGGGTCTTACGCATCCAGACGGGTCTTAAAAGTCTCCAAGGCAGGAGACTCCACAACCTCCCCGGAGAGCCTGTTCCAGTGCTCTGGAACACTTACAATAAAGAAGTTCTTCTCATGTTGAGGTGGAACTTTCTGTGCTCCAGCTTGTGACCTTTGCCTCGTGTCCTTTCTCAGGGCATAATTGAGAATAGGTTGCCCCTCCCTTCCTGACACTCAGCCCGCATATATTTATATACATTAATTAGACTCCCTCTAAGTCTTCTCTTCTCCAGGCTAAAAAGCCCCAGGTCTCTCAGCCTCTCCTCATAAGGCTGGTGTTCCAGACCCCCAGTCATCCTCGTAGCCCGTCCCTGGACTCTTTCAAGTAGATCTTTGTCCCACTTGAAATGGGGAGACCAGAACTGGACACAATACTCCCGGTGAGTTGCCCTTCCTGATTTCTGCTCTTATCTATGCTTCATGGCATCAGCTTTTGTGATTGGATGTTGAATTTGCAGAATGAATGCACTTCTCAGATACCTGATTTCAAACACAGTAAGCAGTAATGCAAGATGGACAAAAGAGAGACCAGGCTCCTACATGAATGCTAGAAATCCAAGTGGCAGTTGTTTTTTTTTTCTTTTTTTGAATCATGGCACGATAGGTACTGTTTAATCTTATCAACCATGAAGATTTTCATTCACATAGCATGTAGAGTGAGCTACTGAGCTACGCAGCTGTGTACATAGGCATTAATTAAGACTGACAGAACACGGAAGGAAATGTTATGGGGCTGAAAATCTATTCCTATAGGTTTGATTTCTGAGGGCACTCTCCAGAAGTGTACCATCCAAATGACTTCACAAGGAACAGTTTTCTCCATCAGTTCACAGCAGAGGCTGCTACAGCTGGAATAAAGGCACCTTCCAGTTTTGGCAAGTCGTATAATTTCAAAGCAACTCTAGTGAATTTTATTAAAGTGCACATTAATTCTTGTGCTGCTAGAAAGCAATGAAATGACATGAGCTAAAGAGTGACAGTAACTTTACTGGAATCATTGCCCTTGTCTGCACCAGGACACCATTTGGATACAGTAAGCAATTCATAAAAGCAGTTATTATTAGGACAGTATAAGCTAGGTTTGCCCCCTTTTAAATGGTTTTTTACTTTTTAACTTTTATTTTTTCTGTGAAAGAAAATAAAGCAATGTCCTACATCTATGCGGATAAAAATCAACATTTTTTCCTTGAGAAAGCCAGTATATATTCAGTACTATCAAATAAATGTTAACAGTTTTCTAGATACCACCAATTACCAGTTGGAAGCACCAACTGCCATGTTTTTTGAAGACAGTACTCCTTTGGAAAAAACATCCAATTTCACGTACGCTTAAAGCACAAGCTTGCAAGAACTCACATGACAGGAAGACAGTGTAGCTGCTTTAGACTTATTCCACATGTCCCAAAGGGCACTTGGGAGCAGCTCAGCCCTCCAGCTCTGACCCTCCACAAAGCACAACGCTGTGCTCTTCCTACAGATTTTTTTTTTTTTTTTCCCCTAAATTAAAACCAAAACAACAAGGGAAACCTCTGAGCACAAGAAGCATTAATACCATTGCAAAGGCTTTCCTGAGGCATATGAATTTAACTAATTTAAGTAAAAGCACCACCTCGTTAGAGACTCGCCGCTGGTCAATATATGCCACGAATTGCGAGCTGAGGCTGTCTGAGTCCACGCACTTGGGCTGCCTCACCTCTTCCTCCTCCTCTTCTGTGGCACAGCTGTCAATATAGTCGATCTGATCGAGATCATGTTCCACTTGACATACATACACCAAGAAAACAGCCATCATTAGATAACCAACAGGAGAGGAAAAAAAAGAAAAACAACCAAAAAGCAGTGTCAGGAACCAAGTTTTACCTACTGTTTTCCTTCTGTCTGTTAAAGCTCAGATTGAAAGCTCTTGGATTTTCCCAGGCCCACTAACATTTCTTAAACATCAATATTTGAAATAATGATAAAATTTATGCTTTTTAAAAAGCAGTGACAAATGTGTATTAAGCACATATTTTTTGGTGATGGAAAAAATTTACTTGTTCAGTCACTGCAAAAGTATCTGCAGCCAGCAATATAAAACTATCTATCAAAATCTGTCAGGTAACACCAAGACTGTACAATGATTTGTGTGAATTCTGAATAATTTCTTTTGGTTCCAGTTAATCTGTCAGAAAAATTGGAATGGATATGACAGATACTTCTACTATTTTTACTCCTACAACAACAACACAGAGGGCAGCATGTCCAAGTTATATGAATGCAAATGCAATAAACATAAAAAGTGTATGTGAAGAGAGTGAAGGATAGAAGAGAAAGCAACAAAATCCCTCTAAGATAATATAAAAGCAACTGTAGTTCTATTTTGAAAAGAGGAAGGAAAAAAGAAATTTGGTACTACGGAAATGACAGCAAGAAGCAGCACAGTTTGGCTAGTATTGATTTTCCTTTGTGTGGGTGATATTATGTAGGGCAATTTTTTCACTTGTCACTGCTTTTACACATTCTACGCAGGGATTCTGAAAGTCATGACAATGAGCAAACTACTGTTTGGTGAAAAACACGACTGGTGATGCAGGGGAAAGCATTTTCTCCCTTTCTTTCTTTTTCTTAAAACTCTCCCCACTTGCTCCAGACTCTCTTGCAGACATTCTTTTTCTACTCCCCCACCCCCTTCCTGCTTGTCTAAAACAGGCTCTCTTTGCCTCACCACACAATCTAGCAACTGTTACTGCCAAGGCCACCTCCTCTGCTACTACAACCATCCAAAACAGCATTCCTAGACTTCTGCTTCATTAAATCTCCATCTTGGTTTCAAATCTTAAAAAAAAAAAACCAAACCAAACCAAACCAGCTTCCCCCTTCTCCTTTTCAGCATTGCTTATTAAACTTAAATAATAATAATAACACAGTAGAGAGTGAGAATATCTGTGTTAGGAACTCAAAATTGGAAAGGTTCTCCTGGACTGGTGACAGCCACACTCAATGACTTGTGCCCTTTCAGATACTCCTACTCATGAACCAACCATGCTCCATCTTAACTGACTGGTGAGGGGTGTTGAAATCCCTGCTGTATAAAATACAAAGAACAGAATAAAGTTAGCCTTGGAGGCAGAGCTGGCAGCACTATCTTTTATTAAGGCTGCCCAGAGTTTCCCATGATTCCATGTCTTCAATTCTTCTAACTTTGCCAGATTTTAACTGTTTAAAAATGTTTTTTGTCTGATAATGGGAAAAAGAGTGTGAGTCAACCAAAAAATCTCAGCTATTTCTAGGAAGCATCAAAGAAAACAAAATATTGTGGCAGAAAAGAGTAAGACCAAGAAAAGAAGATGGCAAAAGATGAGGAGGAGGAGGAGAAGGGAAGAGAGAAGAAGTGGGAGTTGGGTGTGGAAGATTAGAAGTAGCTGGGCAGAGTGACACTCAGAGAGGGAAGAGGAATTATATCCATTAGGAGAAATGAAAAACAAGAAACCGCTTTGAAAGAAATTGAAGTATATATATAAATATGGTGATGAGATCTAAGTAGTGCAGAAAAATGAAGAAAAGGGAATGACTGGAAAAAAAACAAAACAAAACCTGGAAGAAGTTAAAACTTGGACATATAAACAAAAAGAGACAGTGGGAGCAGCAGATAATTGGAAGATAAAATAGAGAAGGCCTGCAGAGATCCAGAAACATGGAAAGCACTATCACCTCCTCAACAAATATGAAGGTGCTACTGTGAGACAGCAGGACACCCAACTGAGAAGGTGCAAAAAAGCAGCATTACTCACAAATACCAGTCCCTCCTAGATGGCTTGCACATTTGGATTACAACCTAAGACTGCTGAATTAGGCACTTTTGCTGCTTGGAAATATGAAATTCCTTGATGAAATTGCTCACTCTGTTAAGACAGCAGTCAGCACAGAGCACTGACAGTTTACTACTGCTCTAAACTTTTCCCAGTAGCTCGAGCAGCAAAACTCCATGCACCAAAACTCAAGATTCTAAAATAGTCTGAAGCAGTTGGAGAATTTTAACATAACACATACGCAGGAGCTGACACAATGTTTCCCAGATAATCGTAATTCTGATGCTATTCGATTTTTTTGTATAATTCCACCTTGATCTCTCTCTTTTGTTTCCTCTTTAGGCAACATACTATTTAGAGCAAATATTCTGAAACTTTAATAATGATGATGATAAATACTGTTAGCCAAAGATCACTATTTACCTCCACCATTAGTTACAACTGTGCTCCCTCGGTTTTCTTGATATTGACTTTCTCTTCGCAGTCTCTGTTCTTTAGTGATCTCTGCCACACGTAAAGGGAGGTCTGAGAACTCATCTGTTGGCTTTAAAAAACAAGCAGTGAAGTTAAGAAACACTTTTCTTTGGAAACATCACCTTGCAAGCTACTATACCTCTTGATTTCTGTTTTGCTTCAACTGTCCTGGTTTGGGCTTGCAGAACAATAACAAAGCTATAGTATATTGTTTTTAGAAAACAGATATTTACACTTTCTTAGAAAGCCAGCTTGCCTACAGCTTTGTTTGCAATATCTGCAAATGCTTAAAAGCATCCCAGGCTGGAAACTGCTAGAACCTACTCAAAAACCAAGCTAGGAGTGCAAGCAGGCACTTTTAAGTCTTTCCTACTGCCTTTTCTAGTTGTCACAGGAGGAAAAGGGAGTTTCTTCCCAGGAGGAGTAAGTGACAGTCTCCTTGCTAAGGGATTCCATTTTTCTGCTTCTAAATGTAAAACAAATTTTAACATTTGAAACAAGCTACAAAGAAAGAAGATTTCAGAATCCAATTTTTAAAGCTTAAATTTAATGTTCAGATTTTAGTGAAACAACTACTCATGAGTAATTGTAGTTGACTCAACACTGTAATATGATACTGTTAGAAGCTTTTTTTAAATTGAGGAACCCCATTTTTCTCATCTTTTATGCTTCAGTAAATTAATCTGTCATGCACCGTTTCATACATTTCTCTTACTAGCTCCAACTTTGCAACCCTCCCATATAAATTATACCTGTTTTTCTCCAATAAAACAATAAATAATTTTGGCTCAAGGCAACCCGCACACCAGCATAGAGACGTTACCTACTGAATATATTTCCAGATGTATACTTATTAGTACTATTTTCTGTACAACACTACAGTCAAGAATAAAGCTGGAACACTTACTTCATTCCCTGACCATCTTTTGTCTCCACTGTCCACACTATTGAAACCAGAATCAAGTGCTCCATATGGACGACCAGAATAGAGTTCCTCATGGCTGTCAAACACACAGTTTTGGTTACTGCAGCACAAACACCACAAAAAGCTTCCCAGCTATCACAGAACAAAAGCAGAGCACAGTTGCAGTGTGTTCACAAGGTCAGTGTATCACAAAGCCGCGTAAAAAAAGGCACGTGCCTACAAGGACAAACACGCTTGTCACTCAGCCGTCCACCTGCCGCTGCCCAGCGTTTCAGAGCTCACCTCATCCAAAGTGTACACTCACTCTTCAAACATTGCCCAAGCAGACATGACACAGAAAACTGAAAAGTGGTAGTGTCTTCACCATTTGACAAGTGAAACTTTCATTTTCTGCTACTTGTACATTTTGGTTGAAAAACTGTCAAGCTTTTTTCATGAGTAAGCATAAACATATGCAAAATTACTAAAAATACAGAATATTCTGCACAAAAGTACACAGAATGTATTTACATAACTATCTTTTGTATAGTAATAACTGCTTAAGAAACTGTGTGGTAAACAGGACAATATTTCAAATACTTCCTAATACAATAAATACATGAGTTTTCATCTACAGGGCCTGACTTTGCCAACGACATGTCTAGACACAGGCTTTAGACGTGTGCCTGGCGTTACAGTGCACACAACCAACCAGCCATACAGTTCTGCTCTACATTCTGGGCTTAGAAACTACGTAATTCAGCAGCAGAGCCATTGCAGATGTCAAGCCTGGCAACTGCTCCAGATAGCTACAGTAAAAGAGACAATGGGACTTGTCTGATCCACTGCAGATGGCATTTCACAATGGCTTAACTGTCCTACTGGCACTCAATGCCCCAGGGAGAACTGCAGCTGTAATTACTGCATAATACACAAGGAAGAACGAATGTCAGGAAGCAAATTGCTTCACCCCATCATAACCAAATTGCAGGTCATTTTCTTACTGGTATTGCTCTCAAGTTGTTGCTCCCTCTGAAATCCCTCTTTGAGGAAATACTTGTTTTCAAATTACTCACTATTATGATTATTATTATTATTCCAGCACCATATGTGTGCATGGCACTTTGCAGAACAGGAACAGACTATTATCCTGGGCTATTTTAATTTTCAGATAGACATAAAATAGCAAAAAAGTAAGAGGATGGATGGAGGTCTACAGATGAGAAATGTTAGGCCATATATCTGCTTTAGTGACAATGCACAGCAAAAGATAAGCTCTTGTATCTGCATGGAGTTGCAACTTTATTGCTCTGTATCTGAATGGAAAGATCATCTGTATAATAAAACCTTAGAACGAAAAAAGAGGAAAAAGAAAAATGTTTCCATTCTTTTGGGCGGGGAAGAAAAAAGAATGACCATGAAATTGCTTAGTGCAGTTAAGGAACTATTAAATTGAATTGCTGACAACATAACCATACCTTTGCTAACAGTTCACACTACTTAAGTATTGGATTTAAAACATAGGTCAGAGAAGAATCCATCTGCAGCATAACTCCAGTTTAACTGCATCAATATTTTCAGAATCTCCTGAGAACCCTGTTTTATGTTGAACAATTACTGCAAATTGAAAAGCATCAAAACAACTATTAGGCTACACCTCAAAAATAAAGAATTTGTATTAAAATACTTCCCTTTGTTTAGCCTTGCTTTTCAATTAGAGATTTTGAAAAGCTATATGTCTAACACTAGAGTTATCTGGCAGTTCAAAAATTCCTAATCACTGTTCCCAGGACTCTTCTCCTCTTTCAAGTGAAAGCTGTGTCCCCAGTTCTCACATCTAAAACCAGCTCTTCACTGCTGCACACTTCACATGTTTATAATAATATAGCAACTATGCTGGAACCAGTAGAGACTTAAGGTTTATAGTCCTCCTTGACTAACAAGATGCAGGAAGGTTTGGAACTAGATGATCTTTCCCCCCCTCTACTCTGGTCTCACAAGATCCCACCTGGAGCACTGCATCCAGCTCTGGAGCATCCAACGTAAGGACATAGATCTGTTGAGAGTAGGACCATGAAGATGACCAGATGACTAGAACAGCTCTCCTATGATGACAGGCTGAGAGAGTTGGGGTTGTTCAGCCTGGAGAAGAGAAGGCTCCAGGGAGACCTTACTGTGGCCTTTCAGTACTTAAAGGGAGCCTTATAAGCAAGCTAGGGAGGGACTTTTTACAAGGGCTTGTAGTGATTGGATGATAGATAATGGCTTCAGACTAGAAGAGGGTAGATTTATATTATATTTTAGGAAGATGTTCTTCATAGGAAGATATTCTTCACTGTGAGGGTGGTGAGATACTGGAACAGGTTGCCCAGGGTAGTTGTGGATGTTCCATCACCAGGTCTAGGTTGGATGGGGGCTTGCACAACCTGTTCCAGTAGGAGGTGTCCCTGTCCATGGCAGGGTGTTGGAACTAGATGATCTTTAAAGGTCCCTTCCAACCCAAATTATTCTATGATTTGGTGATTCTATGATTTTAGGGCAACTACAACTTACCCGGGAAGCTATGTAAGGCTTGAAATCAAAGGATGAGAAACTAAACGTCTGGCTAAAGGCCAACAGTCGAAGGAAAGACAATGCTTGGCCGCATTTCAACGGCACAGTTCCAAAGCTACACTAAAACACATTTTTAACTCCTGTAAGAAAGAACAGTTGCCCAAGTCCCAGAATATCCACTACACTGGTTCAGGCACAAGTACTTTATATTTTAAACCTTCTAACTACAGACCATACCAGTTTGCCTCAGTTCCAAACAAGCTGCTACACAGCTTTTGCAGTCCTACCTCTTTTTGATCACATTCACTCCAGTACTAGCCTGAGCTGCTCTGACCTTCAGTGTTGCAAGTGAGAGACTGGCTGCAGCAGATCAAAACTTGCAAGATAAATTTCTCATAGACTGTGTTTGGAAAAGGACTGTAACATACAGGACTCACCTTGGTAACACCGTTTGATATAATTTGACAAGTCTAAACCAAACAATTAGCTGCACTAGAACCTTCAAGCCATGCCTCCAAATCATACCTTCTGCCATAATGTTTCAGAGTATCTTGGTTTTTTAGCAGCAATAACAAGTTTGTTATTAAAAAATGTTTGATCAAGAGTGAACTGACACCATGACTCAAACTTCAAGAATCTCTACCACTCAGTTTCAGATTCTTCATCTCCATGATACTTCACCTAGCTTACCAGATAAAACAGCACCAAAGTCTAGGTGTACTGACCAGTATCTTATTTCTTTTGGGCACCTTTAAAGATTACAAACATAAAGCTCTTGTAACTTTCCCGGAAATATTAACTATATTGTAGCTGAATGCTTTATTTCTCCCATCCCAAATTCCAGAAGAATATAATATGGGATCCTCTCTTCCACTAGATCACCCTATCATTTTCTCCTAATCTGTACTCTGATCCATGGACAGTTCTTCCATAGGTAAGGAAGAGAAGAGGAATCACCTGCAACACTGAATGCCCTTAACAGCATGGTAACAACAAATAATTCTATCACCAACTCTCATCTTCTCTTGGGGATGGAAAGACAGCTCAATGGGAGCCAGCTGAGGCTCATTTCATATGGTCGAATCTAGAAGCATCACTACAGAAAGCTTCCTCAACCAGTTTTGCACTTGGTTTTACATTCATAATTCCAAGCTATGATTCAAGTACATTAATTCTTCTCATTTCACAAAAGCAATTAATGAAAACTTCCACAGTAATATATAATTGCAGACAAAAGTAAATCAGTAAGCACACAGCGCACTGATTTTGATGAAATTTTTCTTAAAAAATAAACTGTGCTAGAGAAAACCAGATGATGATCTCTTATCATTTAGTGACTTTTCAGCAACAGGACAGTACCCTCAGTAATACATAGAAACTGTCTGCAACAGCTTACACTTTAGGAAACTGAGTAACACTCATAAAACACTCTTAAGTCGATCTCATCTAGAAAAATAATTTAAGACATTCCGTGCTGATGAGG
The DNA here is from genome assembly GCF_000691845.1 of Merops nubicus. Lineage (NCBI taxonomy): Eukaryota > Metazoa > Chordata > Aves > Coraciiformes > Meropidae > Merops > Merops nubicus. The sequence goes on from NW_008589172.1 coordinate 63,056, forward strand.
AATCACTCTGTCAGTCCCTCATGTCAATTCTTCTTCACAAATCAGACTCACGATGATGTATTGTGAGGCCCTCTGATTCGTATTTTACTGCTGCTAAGACAGCAGTACATCCTCCAGCAACTTACTCCTCCACAACTTACTACCACCTTCCAAGATAACTGAAGTAATTTTTACATCTCTTTAGTTTCTTACTTCATTGACTCTTTCTTCTGTATCATGTATCAGAAATAAATCTTAACTCCTGCTTTTCACTAGACATCTTAATCTAGCAGCTGATATGGCTGATTGTTCCAGTATTTGTGTTACAATGCTAAGCAAGAGGGTCAAGTGAAAGCTTGCCAAAAATAACAGTTTACTAACGGGGTGGAGATCAGTCTTCACACCTGTGATCTGAGCACAGCAGTTAGAGAATTCTGTACAAAAGGTTGAAAATCACAGTAGGGATATACTTCAGTAAGTAACTGGAAAACATAAAGATCTTATAAACTGAACACACATGTTAAGAACACGAGAGCACACGCCCCATGCTATGAAGCTATTATTGATACACAGTAAGAAGAGAGTGTTAAACACTGGCTTTCATAAGATATTGCCCAAGTTTTCTTCTGAATTGCTCCTTGCTTCCTATGTAGAGATACCTTGTGAGAATGCACCATGACATAACCCCAAATTCTACTCTTCAAAGTCACCTCCACCAATGCACTTACCAAAAAACAATCTTTAGATTTATTTAAAAAAAACCCCAAAACTCAGACAACTGACAAAATGTTCCTGAATGTCACCAAAACTAGGAACTTGGGATTGTGCCAAACTTACCAAGATCCAAATCCCATGGGTCTCCTGTCATAATCAGGCAAGTCTGGAGCTATCTTGCACGCTTCTATGTTCAGGTATTTAAATATGTGAATTTTTCCTTTTATACATATCTTAAAAAACAAAAACAAAACTGTAAGTATAATTTGACAATACATTTTCAAATTACTCTACAGACATTTAGCCTGTAGTTGAGAGTAATAAGTTAGCACACTGATGTTAACCAATCCATCTTTTCTTCTAATCTCACTGCATTTTAGAGAAACAGCTGTAGTGGAGCATGCCCATGATAGATAAGTGAAAGCTGTCCTTCAAGTACATCTGGTCTGCATGCAACTTTGTCAGCTGGATGCTGAAATTTCATCATGCAAACACGACATAAGCATCTGCAAGTACCAGAATTTATACCCTTGGCATCAGAACAGATGCATCCCACCCATGCCCAGCTTTGAATGGCAGTGGCAGACTGCCAAAGCAAGCTCAAATTTAAAGTGAATGAAGCCAGTAGCAGCTGTCTTTGCTTTTAAAAGGGAGGCAAACCCCTACTGAAACTACAGGTCTTAGCAAGTGCCACTCTTGACTGAGAAGCAGGAGCTCACAGTAGAACCTGTAATACTCAAGGGCTTAGAAAACCTCATTAAGAATCAAATTAGTCACCAACATATTGCAGTTTCTAGCTCAAAGGCCAATTTGAGTTCTTGGCTGCAAAGAGGACCAGCACACAGCAGCACCAAGGCCTCAGTCACAGTTATGACATTTGACTGCCACAAAATCATTCTTGCCTAGAAGAGCTTCCTCTCTCCTACACTGAAAGGAAAAATATTCAGCCAACATTAGTACAATACTAACAGTGGAGTTCTTGGTAATATAACTTAGGTAAAATGACTAATACAGCAAAGTATCAGAAGAAAAAGGGATTTTTCAAATCATTCTGTATATTTAACACTTTCAGACAATACAATTTATTTAAAGTCCTCTTGTTCTCAAGGTTTGTAGTACAGTCCTGGAGCTTTTAACATTGTTCTGCCCTTTTCAGTTGAACAAGCCATCTGAATTCCTCGCTTCATTTACCTGTGCTGGAGGTGACTGGAGAGGGTTGTTCTCCAACATGATGGTCTGCAGATATCTGAGGTTCCTATAACAAACTGGTATTGTTGTTATTTTATTGCAGGAGAAATCTAATCGAATCAAAGGCAACTCAGCAAGCTCTGGAGACAGAAAATAAACATACAATTCAATAGATTAAAAGAGTATTAAAAAAAGCCAGAGTATAAAAAGATGTGCTTACAAAATAAATAAGTACACTGCTAGCTCTCAAGGCATTGAAAATAAAGAAGTGCTTGGAGGTTTTTTGCTGTTATAACTGACAGCCTTTATCTCACCTTCAGGTAAACGCACCAAATTATTTCTTCTGACATTTAGGTCCCGCAAGGATTCCAAATTGCCAATCTGTGGAGGTATTGTCTGTATTTCATTACAGCTCACATCCTACAAAGCAAGAGTAAGGAAGGAGTTACCACTGACTAGGAAGCCTCTGTTAACTAAAATATGTAGTACTTTATTTAGGGAGTGAAAGAAAAAGACAACTATTTAGGTAATAATTCAGATCCTTATATTCATTAAATCTCATTGTTGATGTGAAGTATTATTCTTATTTTAAGAGCATAGGGAAATAAAAGCTTTAAAAGATCAAGCATTCAGATTAGAAGCATATTTCAAATTATTCCATATTTTATGTAGCAAGTTGTGCTGGCTCAAATAAACTTTTTGCCAGAAACAAGTGCAGCAAGAGTGCTCATTCCATCCAGACTTCCTTTTAAAAACAGGAAAGACACTTAGTTAAACTGATATAGATCATTTGCTCTCCAGTGCAAGGCATCTTTCCCTCATACATTTTTTTTTAAAAATCTCAAAATATTTCAAACTCTTTTCCAACACCTCTAGAGAAAGTCAAAACATAGTTAGAGATAATATGACAGATAAATCTACTTTTTGCTTAAGGAAGATATCTAAGTAACTTGCCGTTGCATACAAGTGACTGGTTTACAATCACAAAGTTCTTAGCAGAATGAGAAACAGGATGTTGATCATGCACAGATAGCATCCCAATTACTGCATTATTTTGATTAGTTTAAATTTTTTTTATTTTGAAGCATCTCTGAACTTATTAAACACATAAATTAAAAATTAAAGACTGAAGATTGACAGTTAAAAAATAACTGTATACTCACAAGCTCTGTCAGCTGTCTGAGCTGTCCAATTTCTTCAGGTATTGAAACCAACTTATTATTACTTGCTATCAAAACTTTTAGTGGTAGGCTACAGAGATGTACTGGCAATGTTGAAAGCTGGTTTCGACTTTTTTGGACAGAAAGAAAACAAAATAATCAGAATTCTAATGAGAAATCATCTCACATTTTAATGCAATGAAAGACAGGTATGAAAAACACACTATTTAAATGATCAACTCAGTTTTTATATAATTACTGTAGAAGCAGTTCCATTAAGTCATTCTTCACTACTTGCTTTATCTAGTTCTGCATGAACAAACCCTGACTATCAAGTACCAAGCCTGATCAAATGCTTTTGGACTCAGTGCTGGGGAATATATTTTTGTGCCCTTTCAGGTGCTTCTGATAACTGGCCACCCTCTGTCACAAATGAGTGTGTTTGAACAGAGTCCAAAAGCCTTTCTGATAGGTAGTATTGCAGGTCAGCACATACAAAATGCCCCAGAGAAAGTCATTACTTACTGAATATTTAAAGTATATTTCTAATTGAGTTAAGTCCTGTGCATTAAGAATCTCAGTATGACAGATTTCACTATTCCAAAATCCAGTCATGGACATTTCATAATGAACTACTACTAAAGCAAACATAAGGTCATATGACTGGACCGTAAACCGAGATGAGACTCAGGCAGGATGAGAACAGATTACAAAAGAGAAAGATTCCCTTTAGAAATTAAACAGCAAGGAGCTATGGATGCCAAGTCCATGTGGACTGTAGTCCAAGCTAGCAAGGACTGGATGATTAGAAAGAAAGTTATTAGGATCTTAAATAAAGCTTTGAGCAGATGCTGACATTTAGTAAAATATGCTGCTGTACTTTGTCATGGCTGAAATCCCGATTTCCCTGCTATTAAAGCAAAAGTTCTGAACAGTAGGTGAGCCAACAGCAGCAGCTTCTAAAAGTGTAATAACTGGACTGCACCTACTTCTTAGCAATAGGAAACCAACATCCGATTCATATCCTATTCCTACAATTCTCAACATTAATAGAAAAAAGAAAATAAAGAAACATAAGCATACTAAATTGACAAAAGTATAACATAGGAAAGGAAATAGCGTGAAGTTTTCTTGATTAATATCACTGCCGATTTGTCACGAGGACCCTTCCACACCACTTAAAAGACCTTCTGCAAATAGAGGATACTGTATGCAGTTGAATTTCATCAACAAGCCAAGTTGCAAGTAGCTTTTAATGCTGGCAGAGGAGTGCTAATGCTTGAGAAAGATCTTTAAAAGCTACCAGTACAGTGAAGGTAAAGGAAAATTCCATAAACCTTATTCAGCTGCAGAGACCTGAATTGTAATGACTATCCAAAAGCTCCATCATCTCTTTTCAGTCTGTATGCCGGTACTTCACATGAAAACTACTGAATTTTTAATTACTTTTTTTTTTTTTAGTTCTTTAACATGGAATCAGCTTTCTTCTTCATATTGCATTTCTACTAGCTGTTCCCTGATCCACCTAAGTGGGTAAGACTGGCTCAGGCTGCTCTCGTTCAATGACATACCATTAACAACATGAAGATCACACACCATGTTAACATTTTTTTATGGATGCAACAGCATTTATAAACCTAGACTACTGATGCCCAAGTAAAATTTCTAAGATAATTGTTACCTGATATTAAGAAACGTTAAAGACTGTAAGTTCAAAATGGCCTCTGGGATGTATCGAATGCAGTTCTGGTACAAATTAAGACTCTCGAGGGAGACAAAGTGACATGCTTCTGCTGGAAGCTCTGACAGTCTATTCCGTGACAAATCTGAAGAGAAAGAAAGAAATGTTCATTAAAGCTATCTTAGAACTTCACAAGGACAAGTCCTGTCTCTATATTCACTGGCACACAGCGGGAACAATTGGACAAGAATCAGTTTTGCAGTCCTGCCTGCAAGTTTCAACATTATGAAGTGACTCAACACACAAATCAACATTTTTTAAAATCTTTCAGCCACAATGAGAAAAAGAGAGGCAGATGCAACATTCCTCTCATAGCCATGCTTTCATATCTCAAACCGCCTTTTGCTTGGAGGAAGCTAGTTTAAGATGCTGAAGGTGCAGCTTCACATCTCTGTTCCAGGACCATCTATACATTATGGAGCTGGTATTGAGTGGGCAGTGCTGTAATGAAAACAACCAGAAGTACTTTTCTCCCAGCCTGCTACTAAGATAATCTCTGCTATTTGGAAATCTCAGCTTCAAATTTCTGGTCTAAAATCTATAGTTCAGATACATGCATATTTATAGGTAACAGTTCTAATGGGGGAAACACCAGGCACATACCTTAGACAACCCTTCTGTACTCTAGCCAGAGCAGTCCCTCCTGCACAGCTCAACCAGGCAAGGGAAGGATTTTCAGGAAAGGGTCTTCCTAGCTGCAGAGAAGTGCTCTGCTTGTTGCTAGTGATAAGGTTTGCTGTTTCTTTGTGATCCTGCATTCCTTGCTTGGCAAGAGACAAAAGTTTAAGCAAAACTCCTACCAAACATTTATATTTGAAGAATCAATATTTTTCTTTCACCAGTTCCAATTATCAGTCTGTATTTCTAAAATATCCATCAGTACTATCCTCCAAGAGTAAGAGCTGCATCTTGATAAATAATGCAGCTACAAAGGGTTCTTTTTTCTTTAAAGGTCAAGGAAAACACTTGCTTATAAATGTCAAAGGAGAATTCTCACAAACACACACTAACAACTCCCACTTCCTAACACACTTAGCTCTTAAATCTGACAGCAGTTACGCTCACATCAAGAGCACCTTATGTCAGCAGGGAGTTCCTATAGAGACACTGCCTGTTTAATAAACTGATGCTTCACCTTTCCTTTTTTAAGGGAGGGCAGACATTCAGTGTCTAACCCATCTAACCTGAATTGGTGTCACAAATTATTACCCCTTCAACCCCAATCCAAATTTAGTTGGTTTCTTTGTTTTGAATTTCAGCTTCTCCTCATCAGTATAAGAGAATAAAAGCTCCCACCGCAAACCATATAAAATAAATTGACACAGTATTTTCTATGTCTTTATTCCATGAAGGAGACACTCAATACAGATTACTTTTAAAATGTAGAGCCCTCCTTGGAGATACCATGCTTACCATTGTTCCAGTGTATGCTGCTCTAGGCTGCCCAAGGAAAAGAGGTCACCCCAAGCGCACCTGGAACTGACTCTAAGTCTGCCTCAATGCTTAGAACAAGCCATGAGCTACTACTGATAAATAATTAGTAATTAAAAATCTCAGTAGAAAGAATCACCAAGAAAAACTGTAGGGAGTACTTTGATGTACAGGTGGGAAGGAACTGCACTGTCCCATCTACAGGCACAACTGAAGCCAACTAGAGCAGAGGCTATCATAAAGTTCAACACACATTGCAAGGTGCACACAGATAGGAAAATACGGAAAAAAAAAAAAATCACAAAAACTTCTAATCCACTGATACAAAAAGGCAATGGGGAACACAATGAAACTTGTTTGCTCTTCAATGAGTATTTTAAAAAAAATATTTAAAATAATAATAATAAAAATTCCCACAAATTGCTTCTTTCCAGCTTGTATCAGGCTCAAATATGGCCTCAGCTTAAACTTGTCCAAACTTGATTTTGAAAAACCAACACTTAAATAAATGCTTTAGACCAGCTCTAATAGGGGAACCTAAAACTACAAAATAATAGAAGTCATCAGCATTAAGTCTGCCTCGCCTATCTAGAATTGTTTAATTGCCTTACGACAGAAAACAATTTGAGATCTTTGCCTCCCTTTTGTGAGACAACCTTTTTTCCCCTTAGGAGTGAAGAAAAACCTGCACTTAGGGATTGCTAAAGACAGCTTCCATAAACATCGTCATCTTACCATACGCTATGCCAGATAAAACATCAGATAAAGGCAAGAAATGCAAAGGAAAACCACTGGGATGGATCCTGCCCTCTGCTATTGCCAAACCTAAAGTTTTCTTACCTCTGCTGCTCATCCCAGTCCCTTCATACTGTCAGAGGAACTTGTGGGGAAGTCTGACTGGAACTGAATACAAAGTGTTCTCCAACCAAGTCTCGACCCAGCCCACGAACCCTCTGTCAGCCAGAGGGAAAACATGGTTGCAAGCAGCCGAGTCCCTTGTTCTGGTGGCAGGGATTACCAGTGCTGGTTTTAAAGCACTTCTCAAACAGACCTGGCTTAGGAATCTGTGGATAGTAAAGGAGTCAATGAAGTTGTATAGACATCCTGCAGAGACACAGAATATGCTTCCAAGGGAATTATGCAGTGGACACTTATTTTGCACAAGCCATCCTCCATAACACACTGGTCTGTCCTAAGGTTTCTTCTGTTCTACTTCCATAATTTAATTCTCATGAATGTTTTAGTGAAAATGACAGCGAACTCCAATGCTCCCCTCCTCCAAGTTTCGTAGCTGCAGTAGATTAAAACAGACTAATAGTGCTAAAACTATGCAACAATGTGATGTCCAAAATTGCAACATTCCCAGTGGGATCTCCTCTGCCAACATTGTTGTAAAACAACAGGAGAAGATCTATTTCCAAACATACTGTCCTGACACAAACAAAAATGATGCATCCTGAAAAACTTCTAATAAGTGCAGCCCATCATAGCATTTGTAATCACTGAACTTATCTGTGATACATCCAACTCGCCATAAGGTTTCACAGTCCAGTTGTATGTTGCCATGTAAGAAAGCGAGAAGAACGCAGACTATTTCAGAGGTGACAACAAGAAAGAATAATTTAGAAAAAATACTTAGCTTCCACACTGACTAGATGTTGAAGCATCTATTTTAAAGAATTACTGGAACACTGGTTCATGTGTAAGGTGTGTTTTTCTGGGGGACCCTGGAGGATGGAGCCAAATTCCACCACTTATCTCACCGTGCACTGACCTCCTTCAGCACGCAGCTTCATCCCTCCTTCACACAGCTGTGCTGGCAGAGTCTGCTTTAATACTGCCCCTTTTCACAAAGAAACAGGCTTCCCAAGCATGAGCAATACTTTCTGGCAGAAGAGTTGCAAAGAAAAAGTTTCTTTCAACTCTTGTTTTAGAAAGCGTTTAATTACAAACATGAGAATTCTCAATTGCTTTTTGTTTCACTTTATCTTCCCAAAGAACATTTCAAACCTAATATTTACATACTGTGCAGACCATAAGGCATGAACCAGTCAAGAACTTCATATATTCTAAGCTATGATTTACTATTTCTTTAGAAACAACTCCCTGCAAAATACTGTTAGGTATGAAGAAATGAAAACCCAGGTTTTTTTAAACAACAAATGAGCTCACAGCATGACAGAAAAGAGACACCAAAGCTGGTTAGCAGCAATGAATCATTTTTTTCCCCCTCAATCTACAGTGATTTTTAAAATATAGTATTTCTGTTTAGCAGTAGAAATTCAGTGGAAAGCAGATTAAATTAGAGCTGAATTTTGATGTTGCAGTAGTCTCTTAAATAATTCAAAATTAGTCTAACCAACTACAAGTTTACTTAATGAGTTTGCAGAATTCTCATGGCCATCATGAGAGTAAAAATGCTATCTTACATACAGCATTCATGATTTCCTGTGCTTGAATGGGAAGATACAAGGGAGGGTCTGCCAAGACCACAAAAAAGAGTAAGTGCTAGAAAAAAAAAACAGAATAAGCTGTACTGTAAAACAAGAATATCTTGAGAATGAGACAGAAGCAACATATGACAAGATACAGCATGAATTCCGAATCTGCAAATGGAGAACTGCTTTTGGTTACTTGCAGCCCCCACCGTGCACCCCTGCAAACCTCCAACAAATATTTAAATTTCCCAAAGTCCAGAACACAGCATCCCTTACACTTGGTGACATTTTTGATCCTGATCAATTTCTCTGGAACCTTCCCTTACTCCAGTAAGTGGATCTCAAATGGGACCAGAAGTGGGGCAGGGAGTACAGCAGTTGTATGAAACAATTCAACACCTCCATCTTCCACCTTCTTCCTAAAAATTTCTGAATGAAAGGAACAACACTAACAAAACTAGGAGAGAAATAAAGAAAAAAGGCACTCCAGTGGCTGGTTTTTATAGAAATATATTTACATATTTTTATATATGTCACCAGTAAGCAGTAGCTGGCACTTTTCCAAAAGAGAAAGTGGGAGTGAGGTAAAGGAAGAAAATCTGAAGTGTTTTATTGAAAATATCTTGTTTTAGTGGTATTCATCTGCTACTGTATGCATAAAGTAACTTCAACAACAGCCAGAAAATAAAGTGTTATAGTATAGATTATCGTGCAATCTAAAATTTGTGCAAACATTTCTCTTTCTCAGAAAAAAATGATGGAATGTCACAGTGAGATTTTTTTTTTTTAAAAAAACAAATCTTATAGCATGAATTAAGAACTAATTGATAACTGTCAAACCAAGCAAGGAACACTCAGTGTGATGCAGATTATTTGCTTTAATACGTATGTGCACACCCCTCCTGCTTGACATACCATAAACTGCAAAGAGCAAAGGACTAATTTGCCCTTAAAATCACCAACGCTGAACTTCACTACAAGTAAGCACAGGAATGAAGTATGGTTATTAAAATTTGTTACCAGAAATCTGCTTTATACAAGGCTCTCTAGCCTGCTAAAAATGGATGCATTTCCTTGAAGGCAAGCTCATGTGGAATTTTGGCAAAGGGGAAGCGTTCTTTCGAACTAAGCTCTTTGTGAAAGATAAAAAAGCCAAGAGTACAAATACAAAATGAAATCTCAGAGAGGAGTCAGATCACTGACCTTTTCCATCTTAACTGGGATTCCACACAGAAAGCCAGCAAGTCCAACATTAAATGCAACTAGAGAATACACTGGGCTTAAAATTGCATCACCTGGCGTTAAACGTAAACTCTTCCTGAAAAAACTTCTCTAACATCAGACACGAGCAGGGCTATGTTCACACATCTTTTACTTAGGCTATAAGTCAAATTTTGTCTCCAAAGGACGACCAGTGATGCGTAAGGATGCGCTGTTTAAAGCACGGGGTACTCCAGTGCTCTGAAGAGAGAGAGCTGCAGCTCAGCTGCCGCTGGCACTCACACCAGCTGGGTGGTGGCGAATTCCAGTTCACCACGAGATGCTAATGTGACCAGTCCACTCATCCTGCTGCGATGGGAATACAGCTTCTGCTCTCCTTCCAATTAGCTACCACAATGAAGGCCAGTTCCAGCCCTGGGCTGTGCTACAAAATCTTGTGGATAAAAATCTGTCTTCTGTTACCAGAGATCTGCATGTGTTCTCCACACACTTTCAAATTTATTTATTTATTTATTTTAAATCTAAACCAGCAAAGCCTAGATTTTTGGCCATCTATTCAAACACAAATGTCAGCATAACACCCGCTGGCAAAACACTACTGTAAGATTAGTGACATGAGATTGTGACATGTCAGCAGCCGTGATCTGTGGGCTCCCACCCATGACGTGTCGCGTCTGCTGTCACGACCCAGCTGCAGCTGTGTGACATCAGCTGTGAATGTGCTACGGTAATGCAACAACACGGGCGTCGGTGAACTCATTTGAGTCCTGATGGTGACACTGGCTGCTACACACTGGCCTCAACTAGGATGACTTCACTTGAAGGGAAAAAATGTTCTCTTTTCCCCATAACTATGAAGCATGTGTTGTAACTTAAAAGCCCATTCACAGTTTTCCTTTTCTAACAGACAAAGCTAGGACATATTAGCTTGCAACTTACAGACAAACCTATATTTTCATACAAATAATTAGATAAGCCAGGAAGCTTAGATAATGACCAGGAAGCTGACAGCCAGTAGGGTGACAGAAGGGAAAAGGCAGAATGAACTGCTGTAAAAGGACAAAGTACAGCTGTTCAAGAAGAAATATGTTCAAAATCTGGAACTGGGTAGACATTTTTTCCCACATACACAACTTCAAGACCAGAAGCAAACTCCACAGTTACACAACGATAACAACAAAACCACAATCACACTGAAGAATATTCTTGAAGCACTTGATGTAATCTTACAGACTGAGAAGTTGGCTCACCTGAACAATTCATTTACAACTGCTGCTCCCTGGAAATTAACTCCTTAGGTCACAGGCATCTTTCAGGTGATGTCACTAAACAGGTCTTTTGAAGAACCTGATGCCATTTGATTGCCTAACTCTTGACATTTAGCATCAACTCTATTAGAGTGATTACTCATATTTCCAAATGCACCTTGTTATATAAACCTGAACTCCACTTTTTGCTGTCATTCATTCTATCATCCAAAGAAATTAATACATATTGATGCCAGTTTTATGAGTTGATTTATTTCACCTCCTAAACATTTGAGAACTTGAAATGAAAATCTGCGAAGAGCTATGGTTGCAATCCTGCCGATTTTTAGGAAATATTCCTTTAAAGCATAGCCCTAAACGGAGGAGATGATGGTATTATTGTACTGATTCTTCTTGCACAAGAAAACCAGACATCATCATAAAAGAACACCTCTGTGACATAATTCCAATGCTGTACTCAGTACCTAGGAGTGTCTCCTTTCAGAGCACTGAAAATGTTGGCATCCTTAGAGCTTCGCTTCACACCTGGAGGATTTCCTGACATAGGAGGGGTGATTTAACCTCTTCCTGCCTGCTGTGATTGAACACTACTGCTTTTGTCAGACCCTAATTTAAAACAAACCTCAGAAATGTCGTCTGCTGACTAACCTTCTACCTGACAGCCCTGCCTAACCTCTATTTTTCCCAACTGTTTTCCCATGTATCTAAGATACACTTCTTAGAAACCTATTAAGGTGTTTCATTTACCAACCCGAGATGAGGCTGTTCCTTCTTTGTTTTACCTAGGTAACGCACACTGCCAGTGCAACAGCACCACTGCCCAAACCACAATACCCGAGTAACAGGTGTAATGAAGGCTGTTTTCACCTACATTGTTTTTGTAGTCCTGTAATGAAATACATCTCCCAACCTCTAACTTCAGTTTCCAGTATTTCATGAAGGAAAATGAGATTCTTCATGGGTACAGCCATGTTTGCCCTTAGCAGCAGTACTAGCAGCAATAAACTGTGATTTAACCAGCTCCATGGACTAAGATTTTGTAACCAAGAGGCTCCAACCTGATGATTTTTTGCACTGTGAACCCGCTATCATTTTTGCACTAACAGCAAATGAGGCAAAGGTTACTGCTATGCCTGGAACACAGAGGTGCTCACCACTAAAGCCTGCCTCACCAACCTGAGAATATACTGCGTGACACGCAGAACAAACTGAGAGATCACACTTCACACTGACACCAGGCCTCTAGATTTCCTGCCTGGTGTGCTGAAGGCAAGGTCTGAGATGCTGAATGTCGTCCTTTATAAAACCTGTTTCACATCATTGCCAAATCATTGTCAGGTTTCAGATGTGTGGATCAAAGTTTCACGTACACTATTTCCTCTGGCTGCACTTTTATTTTGGAACAGTGAAAACAAACAACAAAAGCTTCTCACAAAGGTTTTAAAAAACAAGAAAGCCCCTTGCTTTTCTGAAGAACTGTAACAAATCCCTTGCTTTTCTGAAGCAATTTTAGTGAGTACTATAGCCAAAGCATTTACCTTTTCCTTCAGCAGCTAGATTACCAAACTAAACCTGGTGAGCTTTGTTTTTTAACTCAGAAGCATGCTAAAACAGTTACACAAGGGAGTTTTGCAGAATCTGGCTTTCAAATTACTTGAACTACACTAGGTATTTTTAGCAGGAAGTTGCACCTTCAACTCTTCATTAAAACACATCATATAAAACCCAAGAAATGAATCAAGTACAGCTCTCTTATTGAGCTTAGACCCTGCAACATTCCCCATTCTCTGTTAAGGCTAGAAAAAAAAACTATGTACACAGACCTGTAAGAACTTTAATTATATGAAATAAGAAAACTCAGTCATACCTGGATCAAAGAGGAAAACAGAAGATTCCAAGCACCAACTCCCATTCTCCCTCCCTTTTTTGTTTCCACATGATTTTAATGCATATGTACTGTAGTTTAGCTTTCTCTTTTACACATGAATGAAAACCTCACAGGTGTCACCATAAAAAACACTGACTAAACACACACACAGTTCTTACAGTACTGTGTTTTAAGTCAGATGATGCATACTCTGACAAGAAAGCACATTCCAAAGAAAAGCATGATCTTCCCAGAGGAGCAGACCACATGAGTACTGCAAGAAAAGGATAAACATTCTAATCAGGCTAACAACTTGGAATACAGTGCCACTTTTGAGAAATAATTTCATTTTCCACTTGCAAGGAATAATATTGCTGGTTTATTAAAAATAATTTTAAAAACATACACCAAACCCAGTGGAAACTGTAGAACACCATTATATAGTTGTTCTTGTGTGGTTACTGGAGAAAAGGCAAGAGTGACAAGCTCCAGTCTCTGCAAGGAACTGAGAACTCCTAGAATTCTGAAGATTACCTTTGCTTTTCTTCTAGTTGGCTCTAGAGCAGGAAAACCAGTAGTCTAAATGAATCTAAGTGTTAAGTCAAGTACTGTTTATTCATTTTTCAGTGTAGATCCTGGCTTCACAGTCAGCCACCCTAAACCAGTGAAGAGAACAATTTCTTACTGGCCATGTGTGTTCATCCCCCCTCATACCAGCACTCCCAACTGTGCAGCCACACACAGTCAGTTGGGTCTCATTATTTAGAGCAAATCCTGCAAAAAAACCAAAGCCACAAATAGTTTTCAGCCCTTCTAAGGCATGATTTGATTCACACTGTAGTTCTGTAATCTCTAACATAAACATAAGGGAGAGGATGAGAATGTGTGGCTGCATGTGTAGGGAAAAAAGGGACCATGAGTTTTGGCAGTAGCTGGGATTTGGACTAGCTTGTTAATAACCACCATGAAACTGCACTTTTTTTTGGTTCCTTAACACATACATTTCTAATAAAATGCAGAGTACTTTTCAGAGGAGCAAATGCAGGGTTGTTATCAGGGACTTAATCCCAAGTTTTGCTCATTACAGACACGTACCTGTGTATACAGTATGGTATTTTAAGGATGGCAGGTGGTGGAGCAAAGCAAACACTTCAGGAATGAGATGCAAACACTCTTCAGATGAGCAGGGAGCAGAATTCAGTGGCTTTAAACGGGAGGCAGATGAAGGAAGTCAGATGACCTACCAGCTGGGCCTCATGACTGGTTGGTCAGTGCAGTAGACAACGGGCAAGACTACAGATAGACCACAAACTGCAACTCATGCACTCCAACAGCAGAGATGCTGTAATGTGGAACTTTTTATCCAGGTTCGAAAAGAGGGATTATTTCTAACCCCTTCCTATGCTGTTCGGGGTGGAAGAAATTTTACATATGCTCTACTTCCACATGCTCTGGTAGACACCACCACACCCTTCCCCACACCCTCCCCAACCTTCTCTCCTTCAGCAATTCCATTCCCTTTCCTCACTAAACTTGGGAATTCAGCCAACAGCATAAGCATGCTTCTCTTTCAAACAACCCTAAAACATAAAGCCAAACAAACTGAAATAAGGGAAAGTTTGACAAACAATGTTGCAAGAGATCTAACACTGCGGAAATGAACCAGTGTCTTCAGCTCACCAAGTCCATTTAAGTTGGGCAAGTTCAGTTCCTCATTGGCTAGCTGCACTGTAGGTTCATCTAGTTGTTTTTGTGCAAAACACACACATGGCATTTATCTCCAGGGAGAGCATGCTTTGGACCTGCACCTAACAAAGTGGTGGTTTAAAGGAGGCTGTTTTGGTTTGACTTAAACCTACTCCTTGTCGACTTTCAACTAAAAAAAGAAAAATAAAATCACAGCATGGAACCTGTATGTCTAGCCTTTTATACTGGTTTAACCAGGACAGTTTAAAATGGTATCTAAAAGCCTTGGAGACATAACCTCTGGGATCCAACTATACTGGTGTAAAATTATCAGTTATTGGATACTCCTGATCAGCCCTTTGCTGTAAGCTCAATTTTTGAAAGAAAATTTTTAACCATTTCTCAATTCATATCAGGCAGCAAACCAGTCAAGCTAGCTCACATGACTTCTTAAAAGTTATTTAAACTACTCTTGCAAATTTTGCCTGAAGCTAACTTGGGGAGGACTTAGACAAAGTATCTACAGCAGATACAGAAGAGCAGTGACTTCCTTTGGCAACAATCTCCTTAAAGTAGCTGTTACCTGCACATTTACAGACAAGTCGAAGCCTTGCCTTTACAACAAAGGTCTAGAAAAAGGCAGGGGAAAGAAAGAAAATAATTTTTGAAAGAAAATTTTTAACCAGGATTTTCTAAGCAGATATTACTTGGAATTGAATCAGATCCAAGTCCCCATTACTTAAGGATTCTATTTTCTTCTAGCATTAAGCAACCATCTTGGCTAAAACAACAGAGGCCAACCTCATTTTGTAAGTGTTTTGCAGCAATACCATTACTTAGAATCATCACACAGTTCAGATTTGCTGCTTTGGTTCAGGCCCTTGATCCTAGCATGCACAACAAGACTTCCCTCTCCTCCTGTATTTATTCCTCATCTGTTTTTTTAAGACATCTGCTTTCCTTGTTTCTCCCACTCTGGATCATAAAGAACAAACAGCAGTAAATGGACATACTCCCATCACAAGCGTCAGTGCTTTCCACTCTATTTGCTTCCCATAGGCCTGAGCTGGTCTTGTCCAACATTATTCAAGACACACCTCCCTCCTACGGACTCTCTACCCCAGTCAGGAGGAAAACTATGATTTTCTTTTACATCACTTCACTTTCACAAGAATACCTCAAGACAATCAATGACTCAAGACTTGACTATAGCTTCTCATGTTCTCAAGGGCAGAAGTAACTCAGTTGTCACTTTGTAACTTACAGCAACCCGTTCTTAGGGATCTGGTTTACAGCCCAGAGGAGAGATGAACTGTTGCACAGAAACAGGAATCGTTGTGGCAAACGGCTGCAACTTCTTTCACCTGCTTCCACAGGTTCTCCTGAAACTATACTCAAGCTTCATTAAGCTTCAGTTGAAGACATTCTTTTGCAGGCTGGAGCTGGAATGCTGAATCTTAAAAAAAAAATCACTTAATACATTATTTTTAATCCTGTTTTTAATTAAAAAGCTTACTATTGTCATTATAAAACTTGTCATCGCATCACAGTAAGTTGCATTCAAAACTATACTTCAGTACAGGCCATGATGCAAGCTGGCACCTCCAGAACTGGGGGCGGAGCTGGTGTTGCAGTGGGCAGACTTCTGCTTGTTAACAGAGGAGAGGAGGCTGTGTCTTCTATGCAGCAACTTTTCAGCCTCTTACATCAAGAATTTTTAAAAAACCCACATTTTTCTCATGGTCCAGGGCCTGGCCACTAAGCAATGAGAGCGTTTTAAGGTCTTCACACACATTATCACCTTCTTAATTCCATTTCTCTCACTTTTCCATTTTTTACATGGAAGAATAGTAGCGCACAGCACGTATGTAAGGGACCACACAGAAAAAGCTATGTAATAGAGCAAAGACTCTTGCCAAGAAACTATACTGCACATACACACTGCACAAAAATATCATTAGTTCCTCTGTTTTGTGATTAGGCTCAACAATCCTATGCTAGGTACCATAGTCTATAGTTTAAAATCCATAGTCAAATTCCAGTTACTCAGAAAAGGAGAGGGGGAAGGGAGGGTCAGATAATGTGGATGAAGCAATACCACAGGTTAATATAAAACATAAGGCAGACAGTGTACAGTGCTGAGCAATGACAGTGCTGACAGAAGAGTACCAAACCTCCTAGGCAGCCCTGAGCCAGGCTAGAAAACCCCTATAAGGCAGCACAATGGCTTTTGAATAGATTTATGCTGCTGAAGCTGGCACTCCCACAAGCAGTTTAGGCACTCCACGTACACCCGCTACGTTGTTAAACCACCCTCAACAATCTGTTCATCCAGAGTTCTACCCAAAGAGACGACCAGTGAGGAAGACTGTTGCTGTCATTCTACTTAATGCTCTGCCCTGGCTTTCATCTGCATCAATGAAATATCTCATATATGCAGCAATTCCAGCAGCTCTGCAACTGAACCATAACTTGGGGAAGGAGCTGGCATGGAATAAAGGCAGGAACAGGTCAGTCAGGAGGTCTGGAAATGTGAACTGTAACCACCAAAGGCTTTGTATTTCCATCATTCATCCACTTATTTTACTACAAGCTAAGCAATGACTTCCATTCATCTTAATATTGTACATAAAATTCTCCCCCTACAAGTTCTTTCATATATAAATGTCAGCTAATAGAACAGCTGCAATTTCCCTGGTACCACATTAGTTTTACATATTCCCCCTACATATTTCATCAATCAGTTCAAAATATATTGCCCTACTTGCCTTTTTTCCACTGACAGCTTAAGTGGAATGATATATTGAAGTCAGCAATAGCCGGACAGACCATAAAGAAAAACATTTTAGCTGTGAATACATTTCAGAATGGCTTAAGTGGAGAGTTAGACATAAACCAGCTCAAACCAGAACTGAAAATTCAAAGGTCCTAAAAAGCAAAATGAGTAATTTCCCATAAAAAGGCCAATCACTCTCAGAGAAAGGCAAGCATCTCTATATAATTTTATGCCTGTTATTACTGCATTTCTCTGAAGCTCTTTATTTACAACAGTTAGATACAGCTTCATCAGACTACGTAGAAAGGTCACCAAATATGTCTCATACCATTGCAGACACTAATCTGTCTTCAGAATGATACTTTATGGAGGAAAAAAGTCAATAAAGTCCAACAGTCAAAAGTTCTGTGTTCTTTTAATGACTCCTTGAGGCCATCTCTCATGCTGACATCATCCCTAACAAAAAAAGTCTGTTACACTTTACACAAGCAGCGTTGCAATTTTCAATAGGACAATTATTGCCAGAACTCTAGAAAAAGAGCTGGAGTGTTACCAAGTCATCTGTGCAGTACAGACCATTTTAGTGTCAAAAAATAAAACAACAGTAGGATATGTATGGAAAATATCCCATATCAAACAGAGAGAACAGCCAAATGAGGAGATAAATGACAGCCTTTCCCAAAACATATGTTCATAATATGAAATAAATTTTGAATCTGGAAACCATAAAAGTCACCTTCAGTCAAAAACACACCATGCAGACATTAGCAGGGATAAAGGACCACAAAACTGGCCATCACGATTTCATACATCCTCACTTTTTTAAAAGCTAAGTTTGCTAAAAACTAGTAGCAAGGCTTTAAAAATGATTGTTATATACTTATATTAATGTATGACCTGGATTGTATGTATCTTTCCACAAAAAAAAAAAAAAAAAGCCCAAAACAAACCACAACAGACTTTTTTAATCCCTGGCAGCAAACACAAAACAAAATCCAAACTGATTCGACTACAACTGAAAACAATTTTTTTCTAAACCAAGCCAAATCTATCCCAGTTCAGGAAAATGCTTAAATCAGTGTTTAATGGTAAACGTGGCTCTTAAGGGGCTGTGATGGAAATTAATCTCCAACTGCAGTAGTCACTTTGCAAGTTTTTGGCTGGTCAGCCCTATCCCTCCAGTTCCTTTTGAGAAACACCATTTTGTGCATGTGACAAGTATATCTCTGTACACACTGTATGGAGCAGCAGAAAAAGGGGAACGAAAGCTTTCTGCCTCCCTAGAAGAATTCTTCACAAACACTGAGCCACAGAAGAAAAGCAATGATGAGAATTCCACTTCCAGAGGTCTCCATTACTCCCTTTCATAACGACTATTTCAACTGCTGGTATTTTAAAGCTCCAAGCAAGTATAAAACCTTATTTTTAAAAATGCTCACTTGCAGATGAGAAACAAATCCAAATGGAAAAATCTCAAAATTGCAGAGAAAATGCTTCACACATGCTAACACATGGACAAGCATGACACTGGAAATGTATGGAAGCAACTCCTGCTCCTCAGCAACATGACACCCTGCCTTCTGCCCACTGCTTATGAAATATTTGAGTGTGTTCCAGCAGAGCAGGGTTTCATTTTACAAGACTGCTTCACAAAGTTAGCAGAGAAGGGAAGTGGGCAGTAAATGAAGTCATCTCCCCAGCCCCCAGATGAAGTGTCTTCACATACAAAAGGAATTGCCCAACTAAACAAATTGACTTAAAAAAAGTAATTTCTAAATGAAAGTCATGCTTTCATTTTAAAGCAAAAGACATTTAAAAAGCTTTGAAAATGGAACTAAAACTATTGCCAGATTGTCAATCCACGTGCAAACCGCTGTATGCGTCTATTATTTTTTCCTACTACAAATTATGAGTGTTGTTAAAAACATAAATTTAGTATTTATTCAGTTCATTTATCCTTCCTAAAACCTCACAAAGATAACAGGCTTGGGTAAAAAGAGGGACAACCATTTTCAGCTTAGGTGAAAGAGCAGGTAAACTAGTTGGCATCACAAAAAAACAAACAAAACCAACCCCAAACCATGGAAAATAGTCCCACTGCAACAATCACTCCCTGTATTTTAATCAAGAGACTTAGTGGAAATAATGCAACTCTAACAACTTTCAGAAGTCTGCACAAAGGAGTGGGGAGACTGGAGAGAAGGGCTTTGATGTTGCAATGATACTGGACAGCTTAAAAGTCCTGAAATCACAGATTTGAATTTCATTGAATAGTGAAGAATAAGCCAATGAATCACACAGAGCAGAATGGAACAGTTACACTTCAAAAATAACTGGCCCTGACACACAGTTTTTAAAGACATTATAAAAATGGCACAGCATTAAAAGATTAATTTAGCGTCAGTATAAATATGGAAGTGATCAGAAAAAAAAAAAAAGCAGTAAGGGTAGGAAAATGTGAGTCAAGCAGGATATCTGAAGTTTATACAACAAGAAAAATGATGCTGAAGCATAACAATAGTGACAGTACCGAATATTTCTCTTGCCCTTGAAAGTATTATCTGCCTCATTACTGCAAGTACAGGACAATGAGGAAAATCTATCCCCAGATTGCTAGAAGCACAGAAATGCATCTGTACTTCTAACAGAAGCAAAATAAAGCTCTTCAGGCTACTATAAAGCGAGAATGAGAGTGGCAGTAGTCACAGGACAAAATGTCATAAACAGATTAAAAGTTTGGTAACTGAAAATTTGCCAGTGGAGTCTGACATCCCCTGACAAAATTAACACCAACAGCAGAGCAGGAGTGGCTCTTCTGTCACAAGAGCTACATGGAAAAGTTGTCACGTGGAAAGTAAAATGAAGAAAGCTCTTGAAGAGATGGAGTGAAATCAAGTTTATTACAGTGAAGTTACACTGATGCTACAGGTGAGAAGCAAAATTAAAGTTACGTTTACAATTTAATATGCATGGACACTTATTTTTGTTCATTAATCTTCTCATCATGGAAGGTGCTGCCTGTCAGAGATGGGCTGACTCAGTTTCATGAATCAAGATCTCCAGAACACCACAAACTATTTTCCTTATCTAAAAGAAGCCTCCAGCTTTACACCTGTTAACACCCCCCATTCCTTCTTAAGTATCATCATCCCTGCACAACATGCTATTTGATAAGATTACATAATGTATCAATATAGTTTCAAGTCAACTGGTGTGGAAATAAAATACAAAGGCATATATATATTTTTTTTTAGATAAATCTAATTCAGTCTGTGTGGAATATAAAACTTGAAATTAAACTCAAGTCCCCCAGATAAGATGGGTGGCTTATGATTTCTTTTTTCCTCCTGTCTTCATGGAGCATAAGCAGGGTTTTCTATCTTTAAATTTCATGACTTTGCCTGGGAAGAACACCAAATATACATAGAAAAATACATTCAAATAATATAAAGAATACACCAAACAAGTTGTTCTATAAATGCCTCTGACACCAACATGTATCACCGAGCAAACAGCGAGGAAGCTGGATGTACCAAGCCAGAGAAAGCAAGATGCAAAGAGATGAGAAACAGTTGTAGAAGGATTTCTTTAAAGGCAAAATCAGAGAATGGAAACAGAATAGGCAAATCTAAAAAGCATATTTTTTTTAAAGTATGAACACATTTTCTTCTAATAAGATTAAAAAATGGACATCAGTGTTCAGCAGACTGAAATGTCTCAAATATTTTCAGTGGTGCCCAGTGTCAGGACATGGGGCAAAGGACACAAGCTGGAACACAGGAAGTTCCACTTAAACAGAAGGACAAACTCCTTTCCTGTGAGGGTGAGGGAGCACTGGAACAGGCTGCCCAGAGAGGCTGGGGAGTCTCCTTCTCTGGAGATGTTCAAAACTCGCCTGGACGTGATCCTGCTTTAGTAGGGGCTTGGACTAGATGATCTCCTGAGGTCCCTTCTAACCCCGAACATTCTGTGATGCCCAGGTAAGAAAAATGGAAGTATGAACTGCTGCTTCTCCTGGAGTGAAGTGGCAGCCACGCCAGTCTGCAGGCAGATCCTCTCTGCCTCTTGCACTGCACTGCATCAGCACCATGCAGGAGCAAAGAGAAATTATCATTACTCTATCAGGTCTTTTTGTCTCTTTCTTTTGTAACATCCAACAATTGTCAGGTATCGGATGTATTTCTCATTACTATACTGAGAAAGCCTCAGAGGCAGGTGTTGTAATAATACATGAGAACAGTAAACCCCTATCCCCAAAAGAGAGGAGACAACATCTCATTCAAGTTGTCCCAGAATCTGCTCATCCAGCTTGCAATGCATGCTTCTGAAAAAACTCTCCTATTTCCACTTAGCACGTATTCAACATGGTCAAGAGCTGAAAAGAACTGCATCATATTTTTTAAACCTGACTATATCCTTCCCATAATTATAAAGAAAAAAAGCCCACCACATTTCTGTCTGATAATCTAATTATATGGAAAGAATAACAGTGATTACTATAAATGTAAAACTGTTCTTTCCACTTAAGC
The DNA here is from genome assembly GCF_000691845.1 of Merops nubicus. Classification (NCBI taxonomy): domain Eukaryota; kingdom Metazoa; phylum Chordata; class Aves; order Coraciiformes; family Meropidae; genus Merops; species Merops nubicus. The sequence goes on from NW_008589172.1 coordinate 85,054, forward strand.
ACTGCAAATTTGGCAGCACTGTGCCAACAACTGTATTATTGATGAAAATATGTATTTTTTTCCCTTTAGTTTTCCATATCCAAAGAGGAAAAAGGTGTTTTAAGAAAAATTAATATGAACTGAATAATGTTTTAATTTTATATAAATATGAAAAGCGATTTAAACAGTTTAGTTTCAAAATGGTAGAATGTTATTGAAATGGAACTTCCACGGATTGATTTTTTAACTACTTTCTGAAGCGGCATGATGGGGACTGTGAGTAGAAATTATACTGCAGTAACACTGACACACAAAGCATGTAACAGGATAACAGATACACTTCTCATTTTAGCAAATACTTGTGAAAGCAGAGATGGCAGATGTTTAAAAGATTACATCTGTATTATTTCAGTTACATCACTTACACCCAAAACATGTGCACTACAAATAGATGGGGGGAAAAGTATCACTTCCCTCTTCCCAGTTCTGTGTGTCCCTTAACTAACAGGAGTGAACACAATTCTCTTACCTGTTCCCTAACAGCAAATTGAATTGAATGATAGAGTGCAGAAAACGTTAAACTCAAGAAAAAAAGTACGAAGGATGTTAATTTCACAAAGAACAGAGATTTCTGGCACAGAAAGCCATGGTCAGAGATTTATTTTATTAGTACTTTAATAGTTTGGTCTAGATGAAATTCCATGAAGGGATTCTTGTATTAAGTAACAGAAATCCTCTTTTGAAAAAAGCAAGAAGAGCAGTCGAACTTTGCAATGTGCAGTACAGTACTGCCATGGTACCTTCAGTATCTGAAAGAATAAATTTTTAGAAAACATGGTATGGAGAGATGTTTATATCCACAGAATCCTTCTAGCCACAGAAGTATCCTCAAAAAAAGTTTCAGCTCTAGTAGTCTGCAAAACACTCTTTACTCATAATTTTTCATATTTATTCAACATGGTGAGAACCATCTGAATTCTTGAACTTATAATGAATGCAATGATATGGAAAACGTAATGAAAGTTCAATCTGTAAAATATATGGCATATTGCAATCAATAAAGTTCTCAAAATAATCACAATACAGGTGTGGGTTTGTAACCCCTTATTATAATTTGTACTTATATCAAGAATATAAGTCAGAGAGAAACTATGACTATCATAGAATCATAGAATGTCTGGGCTGGAAGGGACCTCCAAAGGTCATCTAGTCCAACCCCCCTGCAATAAGGTTTGGTTTTGTTTCTGATGCACAGACACCCCTGAATGATGGGACATCATCTGCACAGCAGCAGAACAGGCTTATGCTATATATGGTATCTGAATATTTTGCAATACTTTTGCTGCTCAAATTATCAATCTGCTGCTGTAGCATAGATGGGTTCCACAGATAATTTTGTTTTACCCTTCTAAACAGAAATCTTCCCACCCCTTGGCAAGCCAGCAGAATAAAGGGAAGTAGCAGATATTTTATGGCTCATAACCACATTCAGTTGTGGCCCTCTACAAAAACATTTATTCCATGGCTGAACTTGGAGTCAATGTAATGACAAGCACTTAATTGTCCTGCTATTATTGCGCTCAATGACGCTCTTACTCCTAGAGAACAGCATGTATGACAAATCCAAAGACCAGTAAAAGCCCTCATCTATGACTGATGTAAGAGGTAACACACAAGGCCATAAATAACAGTAATAATGAATTAAGCAGGTTTAAATTATTACTTATCTCCTCAGCACCTTAAAATTAACGTTCTCATCTGATTTCAATGCAATTTTCTACCAAATGTTAAGATACTGATTATTCCTCTTTTTATTGTGCTAACAACTTTGGAAAGTAACTTGAATAAAAGGCACTGATATTTTGTACAGAGAAAATTCAGTTACAACCTTATGTAACATTGCTAAACAAAGCACACAGACAGTACAGCCTGTAAACAAAGTGCCCATGTAACTTTAATTGCCCATTTCCTGTGCCTATCTACTGTCCACAGGTCTCTAATGCACAACCACATACTACTTCTCATTCCTCATCAAGATTTTTCTGTACAAGTAGAATTCTTCAGACAAGATGAAGTTACTCTAAGAATCAGGACTGATCACAGTAACAGTCTTATCCTAGAACTGTTGTTGAAAAACCACCAGGGAAAACAGGGAATTAAAGAAAGAAAAAGGGATGGCTAACCTGGAAGCTGGAAAGTCTATTTTGGAAAAATAAAACTGCATCCTGTCAGTGCCACGTATCTCCCCTATAATCCTAAGCAAATCTTCTACACTAATTTTTCCAAAACTGGTAATTAATCACATAATTCCATATTTATAGAAGTTGGGCTTGATTTCCAGTATTCCTGAGTCACCAACAAGGCACCTGAAGTTATTAAGAATTGCATTAAACATTCTTCAAAAAAGAATTAACACATAATATCTTGGTTGCCTAAAGGTTCAGGCACTAAGCGTTTCGTATGTGGTACCCCAAATCAGCAATTGTTTTCAAGATGTGTACAATTCCATGCTTCATATATACAAAATGCAGTAACATTACCCTGCTTTATTTCCCACAGATTACATGAAAAATAGTATTTGAAACCTTCTCAATAGTAGGGAGCACTACCCAAAAGCCCAAAGCAACAATAACTCACTTTTGTATTCAGAGCTAAGTTTCAACAATAAGCCGAATAAAGAGACTAAAATTCACATGGGTCATTGAACAATGTGTGTGTGGGGGGGTGGAATTTGAATAGACGCTCACTAATCCTACTGCCCTCTGCACAGGGCAGACTATGGTTAAAACCCACACGCTGTAGCAGCCAACACCTGGGCTGCACAGCAAGCTGGATTTTTTAGGTATATCCTCATTTTGAAGTGCTTGAACTACATTCAGAGAAGATGATGACTGTAAATACTTTAACTTTCAAATCAGCAACACTACCAACTAGAAAAGAACAAAGACTCTCAGTCTACAGAGACTTCTGGGCTCTGTCACTGAAAGCAGAAGTTTCTAGTGCAGAATCATAAGGGCGTAAAGGACTATCAGGACAACTCTGGGGACATCGAAGTCCCCCCTGAAAACAAGCCCTCTTCCAGAACATATACAGAAGTACAAACATAAGCAAAACAATCCTATAAAGAAAGTACCACAGTGTATCACCCTTTGTGTCTACTCTAAAGATCTAGAATAGAGAACTAAAGCAATATTTTCAGTGCACTGGAGTTAAAAAGTCTAACCACCAAGCCACTTTTGACATGAATGGTTTTTCAGTCCTCCCCTTTGGAGGTATCTTTTCAGCAGATAAAGAAGGCGGCACACTGCAGAGCCCGTGACTTCAGCTAAACACACAACTGCAATTCATTCAAGCTGTTTGGCTAACAACAGAAACCATGAGATCCACGCCTGATTAGTTATTAAAGAGAAGAACCCTTGAGTTGAGTTATAGTCCTTTCATTAGCTACCATGTAATTTTATTTCTAACACATGCTATATAATTTGCAGTGTTTGTTGTAGCTAATTCTTTACTGCTGGTTCTTCTGCTGAAGAAACTAATTACGTCTACTGCATTCTAAACTTAAACCATTCAGTTTAAAATTACTTACATAAAATAATGTATTTTGCCAAATGAAAGCATAACATCCAAATGTGTCAGCAGTAAAGTTTCACTGAATGCAATTCAGCTCTGTAAGCCATGCTCGTAAAGAAAAAGTTCCTAGGCTCACTGACCCAAAGACTAGCACATTGTTTTACAGAAAATAATTAGCAAATTAAAAACAGGTCAGGGGTAAATGGTTAGAAACCAGATTTAAGGTGGGATTTCACAATCGGTGCAGGTGGATTTAAGCTTTCGTATCTGCCAAAACAGACCCTCTCACTCTCATCACCGCATAGGGTCTCTCCACCCTTTCTGTTTGCTGGCACCCAGGCTCCTGTGAAAACACAGCAAGCTCTCCAAGGGTTTGATCCAACTTGTTACTAGCCGAGCTTTCAGCCAGGTAAGTATGAAACAGTGTGCTGGAAGGCAATACGATGGCTGGTGTTGACCATGCAGCAGGAGATGAAGACACAACTTCCCCTTTTGGCATCAGCATAGAACTTGGATCACATTGGGCTTTGTATTTATGACCGACTTCAGGGAGTGCTTAACCAATACAAATTTGCTACCTCCAACCTCAGGTACAGCCACAGGACAAGGGGGCTGGAAACACCGTGAGAGAAACAGACATTCCTTCCTTCCTAAACCCATCTGTCCTTCATGTGACTGCAGGACTCAATGTATTCACCTGTCAATCCCTCTCATCTTTACTTTTTTTATGGAGTTACAGCTTTCTCCAAAAACACAAATAAGAGTGTGTATGCAGATAAGACAGCATTAAAAGCCTGATCACGATGGTGGCAGGGAAGTGGAAGACTGCTAGGGAAGTAACTAGAAACACATGCAATCCTCAACACCACTCAGAAGAGCTTACTGGTAATAGAAGTTTGATGGTGGGACTTTTTTTTGTTTGTTTTAAAAGATCAACTTGCTAAACAAAGGCATTGCAAATGTCACATATCACTTTTATGGCAAGAAGGATTAGAAATTACGAGCTCAGACTCCACTCTCCCAGTTGCTATAAAACATCAGGCAAAAAAACTGCCCGTGTGCCAAGAACCGTTGAGCATTACTGCAGGCCTCGGCTCTCCAGCAAAATCCAGCAACACATTCAACAAAAACAAACTATAAACTACAACAGTTTACTGCTCTCCACGTTCTGAAGGTAACAAAAAAAGGAAGAGAACTGACCTCAGTTTACCAGCTTACCAAAGCACTGCTCTGAGACAATTCCATTAGCCTAAACTAAGAATTGACAGTAATGATGCACAGAACACACACGAGATCAAGATTTTCTAATAACAGAAACATAACAAGAAAGCAAATAAGAGGGGGCAATTGTCATGTTATAAAGGGCTTGCTACAGGCAGGAGGTAAGACCAAGAACGGAACAAGCCAGCTAATGTTTGGGAAAGATTGTCTTCCTCCCTCCTCCTCGCCCCCACAGCTACTAGAATTTCTGGGCAGTGATTTCTGTTTTTGTTTTGATAAGGGTAGAGGCAAATATACAAATCTGAGCACAAGATGCTGAAATGAGTGAAAAGTTTTGTTTTTATTTTTAATACTGAAGCTTTAGATAATCTAAGTACCAACACTGTAAACTCTTCTGGCAAATAGCCTGAGACTTGAACACAGATCAATCCCACTTCCTTCCAAGTTATCTTAAAGATCATAATAAAATGACATTCAGGATACGGTAACCCAAAGGGGAGGGTGTTTTTAAACAAGTACTTAGTTTTATGCTGTGTGGATGTATGTGTGGATTCTGCTGTTGTGGCTTTATGAAAAAGTGTTTGAAAAACACAGGCACTGCTGTATGAGCCATACTGTACTTCTCAAGCTGTTTCATGTTTCATCAAGTGATATCGACTACATTTCTGGCAGGAAGGAAAAACACCAGTGAGACTTCTTACTGTAGGACACTCATATCACTGTAACCCTTCTAAATGTCATCTAATCATAGAATCATTAAGGTTAGAAAAGAGCCCTAAGATCATCAACTCCAACTGTCAACCCAACACTACCATGATCTCAAAACCACATCCCGAAGTGTCACACCCACAGGTTTATGAACGCCTCCAGGGATGGTGGCTCGACCCCCTCTCTTGGGCAGCCTGTTCCACCCCCCACCACTCTGTCAGTCAGTTCTTCCTAACAGGAGTAATAAATGCAGGCAAGCACTCAGCACACAGAAATTTTATGGACACTGGTGTCAGATTTTACCATTTCTATGGAGAGCTACCAAGAACAAAACTACAGAGATACCTTATTGGCAAAGTCATTCAAAAGGCAATAGCAGACAATTTTTTTCTTCCTTTGAAGAATCTTACCCTTTTTCACTGTTAATATACTCTAGAAAGAAGACATAACAAGCTGCATGTCATTATCCTACTAGCTGATTTCCATACAACAGCCATTTCTTTTATTGCATAAACCCACATATTCCCATAATCTCCTTTAAAAATGGAGACAGTGAGTGGTTTAGGCAATTACAGCTGTCATGGAGGGTTTGACAAATAACTTCTCTGCTCAGTGGATGCTTAAGGCCACTAGGAAACCTGTCAAATAATGACATCAAAGTCTACATTAACACTAGCAAAATGCAAATTGTGCTTCCTTTCACATTTAACTCTGATGGTTTATAGCCCTTCCTTTTCCTATTCCCTGGCTGAGAGCAAGAGTGGAATGAACAAATGGGCTGTAACTCAACCCAAACAAAACGGGGATAGATAACACAGGTTAAATGCAACACTATGAAGGAAAAAGAGGAGCACATTCTTGCTTTGTTAATGAAGAAGCTTGCTCATTCTTCATCATCAATGAACTCTGTAATCTTGAGTCACTTCCTAAAATTCCAATTAAGTTGCAAGAGATGTGCATAAAGAACAGCTGCTTTCCCCTCGTTCAGCCTCTGAGTTTCTACATTTCTTGTACATGAGCCATCCCACACATTCAGGAACATAAGATGAACTACTGCTTCACACACTGTGGGGAGCTACCTTACCCCTAATCCATTCCAAAGCACTCAAGCATAGACTGTGCCATCTCCAATTTGATTTATTATGTGACATTAATTCCAGTCAAAGTACAAAACAACCAGAAACTCACTATTCCTTCAATGCCTGCGGAAGTTACCTGCTCAGTTCTGAGAACAGCCCTGAGTACTGATCTTGGTTTAAAAAGCTCCCTTGGGGTCTTCACCATCCAGAAGACAGCAGTGCCCAGAAGCAGCTGAGGCTCTGACATTACTGAAAAACTCACTTCCCAGTAACAAGTTTAGTGACTGAGGCAAATGATTACTGAGGCACTTAATTTTTCCAGTGATGCCCAACAAAAATATTGTATTAACTTCCAGTACAAAAATGCAGCAAAACTGACCCAGTCACATGGTTTTGTTTCAGGTAGTCCTGCAAGGAGCAGGGAGTTGGGCTCAATAATCCTTACGGGTCCTTTCCAAACTGACATGATTCAATGATCTGTTTATCAAATATTTCTTCCCTAAGTTACACCTGCCAGAAACTCAGCTCTGATGATTGTTTAGTGAGTGGTTAAGAACACCTAGAAGATATTGCAGTTCGAGCACCGGGGTTAGCATTACGTTTAACTACGAACTCATAGAAGACCCAAAGAAATGTGATCCTTCTGTTGATGTAACATTTGGAGACATACCTTATGGTTGACATCTACTTAAAGGGATTCGTCAATCACCCATCATCAACCTCCAAATCTGCACAGAGCACCCAACTACACTCGGATCTAATCTCTAGCTCCCTCTGACCCGCTTTGCTGGTTCATCTGTGTTGCCAGCTTCCAGGCAAGGCCAGTGATTCTGTTAAGGCTTAAGGCTATGCTAGATGTTGATTTTCTAGCAGTGCAGTTACATTAACGAGGGATATGATTCATTCCCACCTCCTAAGCATCCATGCAGTTACAGTGACATGCAATTACTTTTATTACTGCAAGAACAGGAATAAGCTATACCGGTATAACATGATCCACACGAGAGAGGTGTCTATTCTGGCACACAAAAAGGAGGAATATCTGCAACTACCTTGTTTCACCTTCAGTTTTGTAGTTTGGGAGTATTTCCAATAGTTTTTATGAAACTCCACACACAGATGCCTCCACTGCTGTGCTTTGAGTCTCTGTGGCACAGTATGCAGGAAGACACTTGGAGTCTACAGTCTAGGGGGTTATTTACAGAGTTTATAACACCTAACACACATATACATTACACCGTATTATTTGTGGCTACCCCATACAAAAGAACTGGAAATTTCACAGAAAAAAAACTTGACGTGGAGAAAGAAGTGGATTAAGTTTGTAGCTGAGTGCTCAGCTGAAGGCTGGGGGTCAGAAACGCTTGCATGGATTCTTCTCCACTGCCCAGCCTTCCTCAAAACAAAAAAGTCATAGAACATACCATGCTAAAAAAAGGCACAAGATGAAGTTATTCACAGCAGCCTTCAAAACAGAGAATTTAAACAAAATGTGTGTGTGTGTATGATCAATAAGCTTTGCTTTTTACAACTTAAGAACAGTTCTAGCTTTTTTCCAAGGTTCATTGTGATGATAAATGCACAAAAGTGTATGGTATGCACTGCCACTTATTAGCATTTAATGCTTCTTGAACAACTACAATGCAAATATTCATCACAATAGATGGGAACCTTGGTGGAAACAAGAATTCCCACAAATTGTTTAAGAGTACAGTAAATGAATAGCGTTATAAACAAAAAGCCCAAATCCCGCACAAACGTGTATACTGCATTTGCTTACAGACTAGCCCATGACACACTCATTGTGCAACTGCATTTGAAAAAAAAAAAAAAACAAATTTTAACCCTAACAAGAAGCATTTTCTATTTATAGACTTGTTCAAGTCAAGCAAACCATAGTTGCCTCCAGGTTTGGTTGGGTGAGTTTTTTTTATTAGTGACAGATTTTCACATAAATAGGATGTTACAGGACAGAGTATGAAGTCAGACAATTTTAAAAGAGGCTCCATTCTGAATTTAACTGACAGTGTATCAACACACTTACCAAGAGACACAGTAACTTTCAAAAAGTGATGTTTAGAGTTTATTTCTATGCCCCTAAGCTGCAGCTGAAAACGAACTGCTAGAAAATCTAAATGACTGCACAGGAAGTAATCAAAGCTACAAACAAATGGCATGCTGACACCTTTTAAAACTACTTTTATTTCACTTAAACAATCAAAATAAACTTGCTCTGTATAATGCACTAAGAAAACTTCCACATCCTGCACAAAGTCTCTTAACTTCCCAAGTTTCATCTTTCTATTCAATATAGGAGTACGTAAACATACTCTACAAACGTTTTTGCTTCGGATCAAGGTGCTTATAAGGGAAAGTACACATTTTTAGTCCTGTCCTACAAATATATATGAGGAATCCTATTGTAAAAAAAACCAGTCCTATTGTAGGTTACCAAGGATTTTAAAGAAATACTTTACATTTTTGTCTATAGGAAATAGGAGGAAAAAAGAAAAAGGACGTGACTCTGTTCACAGTACCTTTCATATCTTCCTTATGGATGGAAAAATATATAATAATAGGAACGCAACAGCACAATAAACAGTTATCTTGCGTGTTCGTACACCTGACAGGCCTTCGTGGGAGGTTGGTTTCCGTGTCAACAGCACAAGACGAGAGATGGTGAGAGTGTGTGTACGTAGTCAGAACAGTAGCACGCCTAGCTAAAACTACCTCAGTGAGCAGCAGTGCTGAGAAAAGCCGAGAAGAGCCTCGTAGCTCTTTTTCAAACAATCCCCCAAACAAGGCAAGCGGCTCTAGAGTGGAGACGACGAAAGAAGAATGCCAACAAATGGATAAATCTCCTCGGGCAGACCCCACAGCGGGCAGAGGAAGGAGCAGTACCCTGCAACCGCTGCTCCATCCTGCTGAGCAGCCGAGGAGAGGAAGGGCGGAGAGCGAGGGGAGGAGGCGAAAGCGTGAAGGAGAAACGGCCCAAGAGAAAAAATCTGCCAAGAATCGCCACCGGTGAGGAGAAATTCCCCCCCTTCTACACTCACATATACACTTTTCAAGTCAAACAGGGCGAAAAGTGGCGGGCAACCTCCAAATAACCACCGAGGAAATGTCTTCTCACGCATCCAGCTTTAGTTTACTGAAGAGACAGCGAATTGATCGCCTCAGTCTCACTCTTAGTGGGGGGCTGACTGGCCTCCCTCCCCCCACAACGCCCGCCCGGGGGGCGTTGGG
>NW_008589173.1:0-28139 GCF_000691845.1 Merops nubicus
CTTCACCCGCGGCCTCCGCGGTGTGGTCGGGGAGTAGGTGTTTCCCCCCTCTCTCCCCTTCCCTCCCACCAAGGCTGCCATCAAGCTGTCGACAAGTTGTGTCACTTGCTTCGACTTAGCGCGGGCTGCGGGGCTCCCGATGGTCGCTTCAGCCCCGCTCCCGCGCGGAGGGATGGAGCCTGAAAGACCTTCACAAACCACGGGGGCATTCCCGCTCTCCCACGGCTTCTTTCTGCCGGGGGAGAAAGCACAAAACCCGGTGGTTCTTATGATGCAGCAGAGGAAATCGCTTCTGCTCGGTGTCCCAACAGTTTGCTTTTTGTTCTTTACATAACATGAAATTTCTTCCCTAAACGTATTTATGTGGTAGCCGATTTGCCCTGGGCTTTGCTTTGTGAAACGAGTTTGATACGGGGGTTTTGTCACGTTGTAATCACCCTTTTCTGGTCGGTGTAATCCTCAGGACTTGCTGCTGAGAGCGAGCTTCCTTTCCTGTTTGTGACTTCCTATTTTTTTACACAGTCTCTTTCCCCCCACTTTAAATAAATCCTTAGCTATGCCTCATCTCCTGCCAGCTACCGAATCCTGATGAAAAACCGCCAGAGGTGTTAGCAGAAGCATCTGAAATATTGTTTACTGCTTCCATTATACATGGGTTTCGTTTCAGTGCAGGAAGTGTTGTAAATATTTTTCTCAAGTCCTCCAGTTTATTCTGCTTCTGCAGAGTCTGTTGAATTGGCAGGAGTCCGTTGGGTAGAAAAATTAGCTCCATGTTGCATCCAAGCTGTTCTTAAACCATACATATTTTATTTCATTATGGAAGACATTGTTAGAACTGAAGGGAGGAGGAATTGTAGCATAAAGACAAAGCAGTGCTTTTTTTGAATGTTGATAGATTATTTTTACTTCCATTTTGCTTTTCTTCTGGATGAGCAAGGACAGCCCAATTTTCATGTCCTCTCTATTTATACTACGTATGAGAAAAAAAAATGATTGGGATGCTCAGAACCCCTAGGAAGGGCTTCATTAATGCCCTTGAAACTTTGTGGAATATTTTTGAGGAACGACATCTGAGTGAAAGGTGCGAAACTTGACTTTGGAGACCTTCAGGTGGCCCCTCTCAAGCTGCCCTGCAGCTGAAATAATACAGCAAGACTAGGACAGAGCTCGGGAAGCTGTCACCACAGCGTTGAGTTTGCTGGTAGCTCATGCCCTCAGTGGTGTTGAGGGAAGGAGCTGTTTTAAGAACTGTTTTTGGTAGCAGAAGCCTGTAGCTGATTTGTGTGTGTTGTCACTGGCTCCTGGGGCTGCAGGTTGATACCTGCCTGATGCTGTTGTCTTGAAAGTGCCAGAAGCTGACCCATGTTATTTTTTGTTTTATTCAGCATTTACCTGAAAAAGCTAATTAATGTTATTATTAGCTTGCTTAGGAATTTCTTTATGGAGCCTGGAGTGGAAACTTAATTTCTTCTCTTCTTAGTTCTTCAGATCCAAGAAGTGCTTTTCTAATGGAGATCTTTTCCTGTATGGAGCCTACTCTGGGAACTTAATTTCTTCTCCTTAGTCCTTCAGATCCAAGAACTCCTGCTTTTCTAATGGGAGTTTTTAGAAGTCAGATGTTGAGCATTATCTGAGCTGAACCAGTCAGTTCCCTTATCCCTCATACTCTGGTGGATTCCTCATCTTCCTCATCCCCAGCAAGCTGTGTTGAGCTCTGGAGAGCTCTTTCTGCTCTCTCCAGTTTTTCCCATGGGGGGGTATTTTAGATCCATCGATTATATTTGCAGAAAACCTCTGTGATTCAGCCATCCTGGCAACTCCTGCTTCTCTTACCCCTTACTATACCAGAGAGGGAATGCTTGAGCATTAGGATTGTGAGTGCTGCTTCCTCCTGGGCCTGGATGTGCTCTAGAAATGGGACTCTGGAGTTGAAAGGCACCAAAGCTTTGACTTGGTTTTGTTTGTGTTCACTTACTGAACTGTACTGATATGTTTGCTTAACTTGAAACCACTGTTCATCCCTTTGGCTCTAGTTTGGATGCCCAGTTTAGTCTTTGTTGTACCAAACATTGAAATTTCAGTACAATATCAAGCTCTGCTGCTCTGCAGTGGTGTGTGGTCTTAGAGGTGCACATAGATCTAGGAAATTATTTAGGTTCCAAAGTTGTATTCGGTGCCCATAAAAATGGTTCAGAACATGTCTTTTGTGTGTTTTTTTTTTTTTTTCCAGACTTTTTTGATGCAACATAGATCTTTGTCCTGTCCTGAATGCAACTGAAGATGTTGCTTTTTTTTTGAACTGAAGGATATTTGAATTTCATTTAAAACACTGTTCTGCTGCCCCTCCCACTTCTCTCCAATAGTTCTTGTGTTCTGTAGTTCTAGAACTCAAATAGTTCTTCTGGTTCCATCATTCTTCAGGAATTGAGATATGCTTATTCAGATATTAAATATGAAAACAAGCTAGTACCTGGTCAGCTGAGTGTCTCGGTATTTTCTGATTGACAAAAATAACCTTGAAGAGAAGAGCAGAATAAACATGAGGTGGGTCAGGAATTTCTCGTGTTTCGGGTCGCATTAACATTCAGGTAACTGTACACTGAACAACTCAATTTTGGGGAGACAGTGGAAGCTTCACTTCAGCTTTTAATTTATCTTGTTTAGTGTTGTTAAGACTTGATAGTTTCCAAGTTTTTGTCTTTCCACTATGATTCCTAACAGGTGAAAATAGAGGAGTAGGACAGAGACAGCTCTCAAGAGCAGCACAGTTGATACACGTTGCATAGGGGAGATCATTGGTAGAGTGGATTCCTGCAGAATTATCCTCTCACTATCCCTACAGATGCAGTTGTGAGTTGTAGATGTTGAACCATTGTGTTTCACCTGTAAAGGTTTGGTTTTAGAGACCCCTCAGTTCTAGCCCTCCCACTTTCTGCTGGCAGCTGTCTGAGGATTTCAGTGTGCCCTGTGGAGATGATGTTCAGAGGTGAGGCCAGGTATGTTTGAAAACATTTAAAAGCACAAGAAATATAGTGATCAGTTAGGATATGCTGACCAGTAACCCAGGGGAGGGCTGCTCTACCAGTAGCAGTGCAGCAAGCTGTGCTACAGGGCATTTTCTTTATACCCTGATCAGGTAGTCCCCCCAAATCCATGTCAGTCAGCTATCACATCATCTTTTTCTGCCCTAGCAATAACCTGCTGAAATTTCTAAAGCTTCATGGGTTTTCCTGAAGAGCTTCATTCAAATATAAAGAGACTGTGAACTAAGTTCTGCTTATATTAAAAGTCTTATTTTACCTCTCTTCTTTTTTCCCCAGAATCTAAAAATTTCTGTTGGCATCATTGAACTTGTCAGATTCTAACAAAGCAGAACCCAAATCACAGATTGTTCAGAGCATGAAATACACCTTTTGTCTGTATTAATATGCATCATGATTAGAAGCTTGTATGTCTCTCAAACATCAGCAGGTAAAGTAGCTATCTGTAAAGTAGAGGAGAAAGTAGCTCGGTCTGATTATGTAAAGAATATTACTTGCCTTAATTGGGATATCAAAGTAATCCTCACTCCCTCTTTTGGGTACTTAGAACTAGTGTGCTGTTCTGAAAGCTTCTGAAATGCCTTTTTTTTTAAAAAAAAAAAAAGGGGGCAAAAAACCCCAACATGATAAAAAAAACATAGTCCAGAAACCCAGCCCCAAAGCATGTTAGGTGATGAGAGATGTTTGCCTTGGCCAGTGTATTTTTTTTTCCCTCTTAAGGTTGGAATAACCCTGGCAGGAATTAGTAGGAATATTGTATAGTTGATGCACTTTGGAACACTGGGGAAGTTCCAGGAGCTTGGAGAAGTGCTGATGAATTGGTATTAGCAGGAGGTGAAGGGGGTGTATGTGGCAGATAGTGCTGTGCAGAGACACCTGAGCTACCTCAGGTGTTGGACTAGTACTGTGTGACATTAATACATAGAGAGTTTACATTATTACCAGCTCTCCAGTTTATTCTTGGCACAGAATTTAGTGAAGGAGAAAAAAGGATGTTGCTATTCCTAGTAAATAAGGCTTTAAGGAAAAAAAGAGCTCCATAAATTGATGATTTGACTTTGTTAAAGGTATCTCTCTTGATGCTGAGGACCTTAGAGAATAGAACCATTACTACTGAAGGTCAGTAGATGCCATTCAGTTCAGGAGTAGTCCAGGGCTGTACAAGACTGAGGAGTTTCCATGGATGTTCAGCAGAAACTGGTAATTTCTTGTCACAACTTGTGTTGATTCCCGATTCTGTTGGTAGAGATTCTGTTGATTGAAACTGTATGATAAAACTGTGGCTGATGGAAAGGTTGATGAAGGTGAACCTGTGAATAAGCACCTGTGAAGTGCTGCACCCAGGAAAGAGACAGTTCAGCCAAGTTTAAGTCAGGCACGTGATCTAAAGGATCCTGCAAAGCAGTGGTCAGCTACATTGTGGAGATGTGGTGCCTAACCAGTTTAAACATGAGTTTCCAAGGTGATGCTGTGGTAAAGAAGCTAACGTTGGTCTCAGATGTGTTAATGGAATGAGGAGAGACATTTTCTTGCCTCTATGGGGTAGGTTGAAGTTGTTATCAGAATACTATGTATGGTTCTGGCATCAGTGCTTAAAAACTGATCAAATTACTCTCTGCAAGGGGCATTCATCTCCAGTTTGACAGTTAAGAGATAATGCCATGAGGTAAGGTGTTAAGAGTTTACTGCACAGCTTCTCAGCAAAACCAAGAGGTGACTTGATAAGAATCCTGAGATATCTCCCTGCTAAGATAATACAGGATGTTATGAGCTTTTTTAGTGTCTTTTGACAAACATAACAATTTGCAGCCAGATAAGTTCAAATTAAAAGCATTAAGTTTTTCCTGGTGAAGGTGATTAACTGTTGGATTATGATATGAAGAGCAGTCATGTATTTCTTAATTTTTTTGACATCTTTGAATCAAGAGTGTGGCAAAAATTCTGAAAATGGTTTCAGCCAGCTGCAAAGTACTGAACTTCCTTTGGTTTATATACATCTAGAGAATGGTAATTCATAAGAAATCAGACTTGGTGATAAAATCAGAGGGTATCATGCTAAAGGAAAAAGGTGGGGAGCAGCTCCTTTTCCACCAGCTTCCCTTGGTTTGAACAGAGAGAGGTTTAGGGCTATTCCTTTATAAATCTAGGACGTGATCAAACCAGTAAGCTCTTCTGACC
Source organism: Merops nubicus (assembly GCF_000691845.1). Lineage (NCBI taxonomy): Eukaryota > Metazoa > Chordata > Aves > Coraciiformes > Meropidae > Merops > Merops nubicus. The sequence goes on from NW_008589173.1 coordinate 5,220, forward strand.
AGGAGAAAGCAAGCAAGTATTGGCATATATTGGAGGGGTGTGGAAGTAGTGACCTGTATATTTAGTCCAAGCTTCTGACTGTGGAAAAAAAGCCCAACTTATCTGTGGCTGTAGCATCAGTGAGGTGTTGGTGGGATAAACATCACTCCCCAGCACCAGGGCATGCTGCTGGCATGTGTTCTGCTTGCCTGGCTACCAGGCAGCTCCAGGATCTTGCCAGTAGCCCTGCTGGCCAGCCAGCCAGCCCCAAGCCTGGACCACTAAAGGGGTTTTTCATTCACAGTGTGGGAAGTGCTCAGTGAGGGTGAAGCAAGGTGATTTTTATGGAGTCCAGTCTATTCAGAAAACACAGCTCTGTAAAATTGTGATATGCAATTATTTATCATAGAATCAGGATGCATTGGGTTGGAAGAGACCTTTCAAGGCCATCCAGTCCAACCCCCTGCAGGGAGCAGGGACATCTGCAGCTAGAGCAGGTTGCTCAGAGCCCTGGCCAACCTCACCTGGAATGGTTCCAGGGATGGGGCAGCGACCGCCTCTCTGGGCAACCTGGGCCAGGGGCTCACCACTCTTGAAGAAAAGAACTTAATTGAATTGTATTTTATGTATTGCATTTATATGTATTGTGTGAAGTTTTGACACACTGCTCCTCACTTTTGAAGTGGATTCTGAGTAAAATAGTGAATTAATCAGGAATTAAACTAGGGAGATTAAAGCTGTGGAGGAGTAAACAACACTTGGGATCTATGTTAATTCATAATCTGTGGAGACCTGACAGAAGCATCTGACACTTTGAGCTCTCCAGAACGTTCCAGTGAGTAGCCTCATGGTGGAGTGAGTGTCTCGTGGTGGAGACTGTTGAAAGCTGAAAGCACTTTTCATCGATCACCTCTGTTAAAAAGGTGGGAAGGGAGAAATGGAAGCTGGAGAAGGGTCTCGGCTACAGAGCTGCTGCAATCTACTTGTTCCTTTGGATGGTAGCTTCAACGGAGGCATCTGCTGCTTGTGTTTGGCAGTTGTGGTTTCTCCTGGCTGTGGTTGGTAAGGAGGCAGATAGGGGTAACTCTGCTGCTCCCCCCTGTGTTCTCTGCAGAAGCCCTTGTCTGTGTCCTGCCCCATGGCTGCTCCCTGCTCTGGTTCCACGGTGTGCAAGGCCAGTGTTCCAGGGACATGCAGGGAGCTTTGTGCTGAGCCTGTAGCTTGTAGGAGGAAGAACTGAGGAAAACACACCACAATTGATGGAAAACGTGTTTTGCTAAGAGCCTGTGGAGACGCTGTAGGTTCAGGAAGGGAGCTCCCTCATGCTGTGGCTGGGTGGAAAAACCACATAGTGACTGGTTGCTCTCCCTGCGCAGCCTTTCCTGCTCGAGCTTTTGGAGACAGACTGCTGGACTAGATGGACACTGGTATGTCCTTGCAGGGCTTTTTTTAATGTTTGTGTTGGAGAAAGGAAGTTGTTTTTTTTTTTTTCCCCAGCCTATTTAGAAAAGCTATAACAAGTGAATTTACAGCACATGTTATGTTGGGAATAACACCAAAGCATTTAAGGATATAAAGTCATGGCTTCCCTGGAAAATTCAGCTGGCTGGCATCAGGGCTGTCATGACCCTTTCTTCTTCCACTTGTGTGCTGGCAATTGTCGCCAGGCAGTGAATTCATCAGCTAAATTTACTTTGTTGGGGGCAACTAGATAGACGTGGAAAAACTGCAGCTCTGAGTTCGATTTAAGCCTTTGTGGAACTATGCCCCAAAATACCTTGGGGTAAGTAGTAGGGGCTTTCTGGAAAATGTAGTGGAGACCACAAGGAGTAATGGTGGCCTTTGGGTATTTGTAAACATTTTTTTTTAGTCTTGTGAAACAGAATAGTAAACTTTGCTGTATGTTTAAAATCACTGTCAATGGAATTGAGTTCTCCCATTGTTCAGGGATGAAAGAGATCTTGCTCTGGACTGGATCCTGGAAGAGCTTTTCACACTTGTAGAACCAGTAGTGATTTGGGGCCAATTACTTCAGCTTTTTGTGTGCTTTCTCTGCCTCCTTCTGTTTATTTGCAAAGCCATTTCCTTCAAACTGCCTCACCATCCAGAGATTTAGAATGAAAGCAGGAAATGGTGCTGAAATAAAAATGCCACTCTGTTTAGGGCTGTATGTACTTGATGTAAGATAACAGTATTGCATTTTAAAACAGTAATTTTCTCTGCTGTGCTGAACTATTTGCAGTGAAGGTGCAACAAAATTTATTTTTGTGTGAGAGAAACCTTTAGAGACGCTTCAGGAGTCTTCAGAGTGCAGGTTGGAAAATAACAGATTTTGAAGGCTGGTAGTTTCAGTCAAAGCTTATCAGATTATTAAAACTATTTTTTTTTTCTTTTTGGAGGATGGAAGAAGTTAGTGTTATCCAGCATTAGTATATAACTTACTGGCACTGTTGATCTTTGAGGAGAGATTTATCGCTTCCTGTGGCAATACTGAATACTCAAGGTACTCATTGATTACTTGATCCTTGCGTACCTGCCATAGTAACACACTCCTTTCCTTCCTGCTCAGGATTGACTGCTGTTGACTCCTACCTGCTCTGAGCTACTAGAGTGTTAGAGGACCCCTGAGTAGTTTGTACCTAGCTCCTGTAGTGTGTGTGGAAATAGTTCTGTCCTGTTGGAGGAGCTGCATCCTCTCCCTGTTCTACCAGCGTTTTGACCTACATGGAGAAGAATTTGGCAGCTTCCATGACAGTGTGATGGAGCAGACTATCAAATATTCAGATGTCTGACTTGCCTGACGTGACATCTGTAATGTTTTTGGAGACATATGCTATGAGTAGCTTGTGCAGACAAATCTTTAGGGATGTTTTCTCCAGCTCTACCAGATTCAAAGGAGGGAGGTAGCACTGGCTGCTTGTCCTGCTTGGTTATCAGGCCAGTTCTCCCTGGTCAGAAGTACTTGACCCAGTGCAGTTGGTCGGTGTGATGTGTCACCATTTGTTCTTGTTCCAGAGCTGTTTTTTCAAACAGGCTGGCAGCCAGGGAGCCTTTTCAGCTACCTCCTGGCACTCGAGAGACAACCTCTTGTTAAGATTCTGAAGATAGGAGTGTGGAGTAATCCTGACTTCTTCAAAGGCAGACTTTTGGGGTGCTGTTTGTTTTTTTTTTTTGTTTTTTGTTTTGTAAGTTTAGATTTACTCATTGTGGTCCTAACTTTTCTCCTGCAAATTAAAAAAAGCAGCAAGGTCCCTTGTCAGTCCTACTTCCACCTTTTCTGCCTGAAGTTCATACAAGAGCCTTGCCTGACAATAGGCTTTGGACAAGCCACCTTTCACTTCCTATCACATGTGCTTTTGTGCCTCCTAAACAAGGACACACTAAGCCTGTGCTCTTCTAATGCTGTTCTCTTCAATACCAGCAAGCTTTGTGTACTCACTACTCTGAAAGCTCAAGTGACTGGGAGATCACCCAGAGTGACTTGACTGTACTTCTGTGTAGGAGCTGAAGAGCTGGTCAGCGTGGTAGATCTTGCAAAAGTGTCCAGATCATCTAGAACTTGTGTGGAAGTGAATGCTGAGACCAAGAAGTTTAGTGCCAGAGAATGGTAGAATAATTTGGGTTAGAAGGCACCTCTTGTGGTACCCTGGTTCAACCTCGGGCTCAGTGCAGGGCCAGCTTTGGAAGTTAGACAAGGTGGTTTGGGATCGCATTTAGCGCATATTTTAAATAGCTGGAAGATCAGAGCTTCCACAATGTCTCTGAGCAACCTCTTCCAATGTTGTGCACTGTCATTGTTGCAGCTTGCCTGTTGCATCTTGTACTTTCACTGGGTATCTCATAGTGTGGTTTCATCCTTGCTCTCCTGCTAGATCACTGAAGGTAGCAGCAAGGTCTTCTCTTGGATTTGTCATGGCTAACTGTGTTTGTCTGCTCTTGGAGGTCTTGTGCTCCAGCCACCTCATGGTTTTGGCAGCTCTTCTCACGTATGTCAGTGCACTAAGCTTGAATACAGGTGTGTGGAGCACTTCAATTTCCAGCTTATCCACATTTTCCTTCATACTTAATAAACCTTGCCTATATATCAAAGGACCTGGACTGGAATGTAGAGGGGTATTTTAGGGCAAAAATTAGGGTGCTTTAGGAGAAGCAGGCTGTCTTTCCTGTCAAGGAGAAGAGGAGTGGCTGTCCCTCCCCAAGGGACACTGCCATGGGGTGGATCAGAACAAGCATGCCTTGCATTTCTGACTACATACATTTGCAGTGCTGAGAAACTTTACTCCTTGGGTTCCCCATTAGTAGGTTGATATTCCTTGAGTGATGTCTGAGCTACTTATGTCAAAACGTCTCTTTAAAGAACTCCAGTAACTTATTTCCTTAAGCAAAGTCAGTAACTCACCATCAGCCAGAATCTGCAGAACCCCTGGAAACTGCCATGAACTTGTTCTCTCTAGTATGGAGAAGAACTAAGTTATTAGAAGAGAAGGCTCTGGGGAGACCTCACTGCAGACTTATACAGTCTGAAGGGGGTCCTGCAGGAAAGCTGGAGACGGGCTCTTTACAAGGGCTTGTAGTGATAGCACATGGGGTAGTGGGCTCAAACTGGAAGAGGGGAAATTTAGATTAGAAATAAGGAAGAATTTCTTCACCCTTAGGGTGATGAGGCACTGGAACATGTTGCCCAGGGAAATTGTGGATGCTCTTATCACTGGAGGTGTTCAAGACATGTTTGGCTCAGGCTTTGAGTAACCTGCTCTTGTAGGAGGTGTCCCTGCCCACTGGATGATGTTTAAGGTCTATTCCAACCCAAACCAGTGTGTGTTTCCATGATTATTGGTTTGTTTCTCCTTTCCCCTGCAAAGAGCTTGGATACAATTGTTACTCCAAGCAGATCTCTCCACTGTTAAGTCGTTGGCCAAGCAGAAGGTTAGGTATGAGAAACTGGAAGAAAACTTTCTCAATTCAAAATTCCAGGAAAAGCAGTTAGGATAAAAGGATGCAGCCAGTCAATTAAGTGTCTTCTACTTAAGCGTCCTGGTGCACTCCTTCCAGTGGCAAAACAGTTCCACGCAGGAGGTGTTTGCTTCACACCAGGTGTCTTCTGAATGCAGAAGTCCTTCACTCTTAAGGCTTTTCTGTGTTAAATTACACAGTTTTGAAGTTTTGGGAAGCAATAGTCTCCAGGGCTACCAGTAGGGAAGAAGAATTTGTTTGAGGACGGTATCAGTGTCGTAGACCTGCCGCCACCACGTGCAGGCTCTCCCCAGCACAGAACCTGGCAAGGATGCAGCTTGTGTCAGCAGTCTTGACGCACCCTTAGCGGTGGAGCACATCCCACACACCCTCTGAGCATCCCTTTTGCTGGCCAGTGAATGTGTAGAGCCTATGTGATTTCTGCAGAGAAAGTGTTAAATACAAAGAGATCGATTCCAAATGCGTTTTTGAAAGCGTCCTGTCACTGGGCATCCACAGCTCCAACCAGCTTCTTATCAGTAGTGCTCTTGGAAGCTGATGAACAATTAAAAATAGGCTTGGCAAGGGGAAAAGAAAAAATGCAGCCAGAACCCACATTTGAGTGCTTTCTACTAAATAAATGACAGAAGAACTGGGAGAGAAAGTACTTAAATTGTAAGGGTGTGAAATTCAGCACTGCTTGGCCTGCATTGCTGGGTGCAGCAGGAGTGTGTGCCTTGCTTGAGAATCACCCCTGTGGAGTTGCTCCCTGTTCTCAAGCTTTTTAGTGTATATGCACACTGAGGGGCTGGAGGAGATTCCAGATGAGAAAAAATGGGCTGTCCTGTAAACAGCTAGTTCTGTACACATGAGTATTTTCAGCTCTTCATTGATAAGGGTAATGCTTTGCAGCACTTTAAGGAGCTGAGGTGGTTCTTCTGCAGGGTAGCGAGGTTAGAATTGTGTTAGAGATGATTTTGTTACTTTGTGTTACTTGCTTCACTGACCGCATGCATCAGGTTATACTCGAATTTTAACAGTAAAACCTGCTTTGGTGAGGTGATTGGGTGTTGCACAGTGAAGGAGGAGCCATAACCACCCCTGAAACAGCACTTTACACTGAGGTGTACACAGCTTTAGGTTGTAAAAACTGTGAATGATAAAAAGTTTGAGAAGAGATAGAGAGATGAGTTGGTAAAATTTGTTTGTTCTTCCTTGTGAAATGTATTAAAGCTGATTAAACAAAACCAAGAGTATTTTAAGGCTTTTTGATACCTGAAGGGATCCTCAAGCAGTAACTAATGCTGCTGTTTTTAGAGATATGGGACTAAACATTTTTTTGTTCAACTTTCAAACAGTGCTATTTTTTTTACCCCCTTCTCTCCCCTTTCTCTTTTACATAGTTTCACTAGTGCCACTCATCTGTTCTGTTCCAGAGTGTGTTGTGACATCAAGAGCTGCATGAAGAATAGCCAGCATGAAGAGAACAAATCAGTCCAGGCAGAAGTGCAGAAGAGTCAAGAAAATAAATGTAAATGAAGGGGTTTTAAAGTGTGGTTTTAAAGTGTGGGTTCCATGCAGAGGCAGTAGTTTGCTGAATGCTTAAAGCTTACACTGCGCTGGAAGAAAAACTCTTGCTGTGCTTCTCTCTTGGCTGGCCAGAGGGTTTGGGCACACCAGAGACCTGGTCTGGATGGGAATAAGTATCCTTTTGGCTGGGTGAGTTTGGCCTGGGTTAGCTTCCTGACCAGTCAGCTGCAGTCTTAGAAATGCTCTTGCTGACAGGAGGAACAGTCAGGGAGATGAGGGTGGGAATGAGTAGGCAGTTTAGAGACAGGGATGGCTAATTTGGCAGTCAGTGTGGTTGGAAATGAGGCCTTACTCCAGGTGGAAAGGGTTTTTTTTCCTGCAAGCTCTAGTGCCTTTGTGGGATATTTTTTTTTCCTTTGTCTGCTTTGCAGGTTTAATGTAGTGACACTTGTAGGGTTTGGTGTCTGAGAATATTTGGAACATGAGACCAAATGAAATGAGATGGGAGTATAAAATGACTTAAAACTTCAGCATGAGGGCCACTGTCTGGGGCTCACCCAGGTTTCTTTCTGTTTACACCTGTTTCAACACTTATTAATTCTGTTTAACTTCTTTGTGATCTGTGATTCAAAAGCAAGGATGACTTAATTTAGGCTCCAGGAGTCTGTCTTGTCCACCACCCTTCTGTTATAGGTGTTTCCAAAACTCTCCTGGAATTTCCTGTTCCTGCTGCAACAACAGTAACCTACACCTCGGTGTTAGATGCCTGCTGTTATAAGTTAAGGAGCACTGACTTCAGTTTTCCGTAGATGCATCAGGGTGTCATTTGTGAGGTAGTTCTGTAAGAACTGGGCAGCTGTTGGTAGTGGGGTGGGACCCACGTCACCATCCTGGGAGTGAACATTTCTTGCTCCTCTCATGTGGAGCCTGAACTCCCTCATCCAGGCAGAAGCATTGGTGAGCACTTGGGCAAAGATAGGAGTAGCTCTTTCCCCAGTTTGTTTTTTTGGCTACTTGTTCATCTAGATGAAGAAGGAAAACAAAATCCAAATATTTGCAGCTTCTTACAAAGCTTCCAGAATGCCATGAAACTTGTTGCACTGGTCTCTCTTCAGGTGTGGTAGTGTCTGGTGGTGCTTTTTTGATACCATGCAACACTGCATCAGATGGCTAAAGAATCCTACTCTGGTCACATTGATTTTGAAGAAACATCCCTTCTTTTGCTGTTAGCAACTTGCTAATAGCCTAAATTAAAGCCTTGGTTAATGTGTGAGGGGAAAAATGACCGCGAGTACTTTTTGATAGAACTATTGACCTTTTCCAGCATCTTCCTACAGTAATAGAAAGATTAGACTTTTTGTGGCAGTGGATTTTAGAGGCTTTTTGAACCTGAAATGGTTTTGTTGTTCTCAATTTATTCCCTTCAGGTATTCCACTGGTCTTTTGTGAGCTATTTCATCACATTTGTTTTATCAAGAACTGTAAAAGACAGGGGCTGAGGAGTTTGGTGATCCAGCAACAACTGAGAATAAATTCTTCTTTGTTCCTTCTCAAGTGTAAATTTTTCTGTATTTTACACCTCATAAAATGGCACATCTGCCCTTCTGAAATGAACAGGCAGGTTAGCAAAACAAAATACCTTTCTTAATGTGTTAAAAAGGGAACTATTTCCAGAAAAATAGTTGATATGGAAATGTTTAATTTGCATTTCCCCTCTTTCATTAGAGAATTCTGTGTGTGACTAAAGAACTAGTATCATGTGGTGAAACTGCCCTAAGCAGTTGTTGGAAAAAATAGGGAAAATTTAAAAGAATGTTAGATAGGAAGGAGAAACTAAGGAAGAATGGAACAAGGCTTAAGACCAAAAATGCTAGCTTTAAGATCAAGTTACTAACTTTTTCCTTACTACCTTCTCAGCAGAACTTTAGTTCTCCAAATCTAAAGAAAAAAAATCATTCTTTTAGAATTAAAGCTGAAAAGCTTTCCCCAGCCTCCTCTCTTCATAGGACTTAACTGTTAGCTTGACATGGTTATGGCCCAAGTGACTTGAGTATGTGTGGGATTTGTTGCCAGTAGCTGCAGTGATTTATTTTTCTTCACAATGCAAGTGTCAAGCAGTTGACATGAGTGTATTATATTAAGCTTTCCCCTCCGTTGTAGGCTACAGCTTCTTAAGGCAGAATTAACACTTAGTTCTGGAAGAGCTGTGAGCCTGGAGCCTCCTGCCACTGTCAGGTGCAAGGATTAAGAGGGAGCTTGTTCTGCAAACAGCTGAGGAAGGGTATGGAATTGAGCTTCCTTCTGTCTTGCTCCAGGACCCTGAGGGTATACTCTTATTTTCATGTCTTGGACATCGTCCCCTGAATTCTTGATTCAAAGTAACAGGTTAACTTTGTCCTGAGTAACAGCAGAAAACCATAGGTGTGTGATGCACCCTGACTGAAAAATGAGGGTCAGTGCTGACTGAAGGTTCTCATCACTTGGGATTATTTCATCAGCCATAATGAATGTTTGAAAGAGCTCTGCTAAGATCCTGTTCCCTGGGTAGGAACAGCAACTAAGAAGATTACTGTTGGAGGGGGGAGAAGGGGTTAAAAAAAAAAAAGGCAGGAGGTAGTTGTGGAAATGTCATGGGTTGTGTTTTGATTCTAGTTGTACACCAAGCTAGCTGTAGGTTATGAATGTCCTGTCACCAGGGAAATGGCTTGCCTGGGCTCTTGGGAGTCCCTGAGGGTAAAAGGGAAAGATTCTTTTGGGTAACATCTGGCCCAAAGCATGCTGCCATCACAGAAAACTGAGGAAAAGGTGCGTTTGGTTCACAGTTAGTAACTCATTGTCTAAAATAACACTTTGTGGGTTTGCTCCCAGTTCAGCGCTACTGAATTTCAGCAGGCAGGGGCCTGCAAATTGCCAGAGGGTTGCAGGATGCTTGAAAGAAACCAATTTCACTGCATCAGGTCAGGAACTGGACATGTTTTAACATGATTAACTGTTTTTTTTTTCCCCTGTGTTAGTTTTCAGCTGGAATTAGTAGTTGGTCTAGCTTGTTATGGTGAGTGAATGACTGTCACAGTGAGGAAGGGAAGAGGTGAGGGCAGCCCTGCAGGTGGCAGTGCTGTGTTTTCCAGTCTCACAGGGATTATGAAACCAACATGCAAGTGAAGAATCTGGTCTGCTGACTGGTTAATGAGGAAGATTGGTTCCTCCATCTGGTCATTTAGTGTAGAGTCACACTTAAAAACTTTGAATCACTCTTCTTCTAGGTTTCATACCTTTTCCTTACTCTCCAAAAAGTAAAAATATTTCTCAAAGTCATTACTTAATAGTGGATTAATGAGACTGCCTTTTTTGTAATTTGAAGCTGTAATGGATGTTTGTGAAGTAGTGTCTTTGAGTTCTGTTTGTTTTCAGTGCCAGTGTTGTAAGCAGCAAGGAGGAAATGAGGAAACAGCTGGAGATGGGTGTAGCACACATAACCAGTGGATGTGGAATTTAATGCAGCACGCAAATGAAAGCTTCAAGTTTCCAGCCTGAGAAAATGACTTAGTAAATGAAACTTAACTAGTTCCTGTTGTAGATAGTAAATCTTTCATGTTTTGCATATGATGGCACTGTGAAAATAGTGTGTAAAAATTCTTTGCTGTGAGGGTGGCCGAGCCTGGAGCAGGCTGCCCAGAGAGGTTGTGGAGTCTCCTTCTCTGGAGAGATTCCAAACCTGCCTGGATGTGATCCTGGGCACCCTGCTGTAGGTGACCTGCTGGAGCAGGGGGGTTGGACAAGGTGATCTCCAGAGGTCCCTTCTGACCCCACCATGCAGGGATTCCGTATTTCATGTTGTTGATGGGATGCTCCCTGTTCCTTTTTGTGGGCTTTGTCAAGTAGTTTCACTTTCCTAGGCTTATCTTTAAAAGGAAAACTAGGAAGAAGTTGGTTCCCTCATTCACCTGTCAGGACTCTTTGATTCTAGTGCCACAAGCATGGAGGTGGAGAACAAGAATTGCTGGGGTTTTAGACACGTACACCTTGTTCATACTCTGGACTTTTTGCCTCTCTAGGGGTGCTACTGGCAAATCCAGGAGACTGGGAGCGTTTGAGTCACGAATATGAGCAGTGCTAACAAAGATGACACTTTGTGTTTTTAATATTTTCATTTGCTGTAGAAAAAAATGCCATGTTTCTGCCATGTTCATCTCTTATCAGGGAAGCCTTGCTGCAAACACCAAGGCTGCCTACCTCTAAACTGCCTTGTCTTGGACTATGCATAGCTGGGAGGTTTTTTAGAAGAAGATAGAACTGTTCCATGATGAGGAGGGAGGATGGCCAAGCCCTTCGCATCTGCCAATGTCATTAAATACTTGTGTAAATGTACACATTGTCTGCAAGCAGGGAAAAAAGGGGAATGCCTCCTTGTCCGTAAGCCCTGTGGGATGGAATTTTAAATATTATTTTTCTCTTGCTTTTGGTGGGAGAAATGCTGTGTAACTGTAGGCTCCTAGGTGAAGATTTTGCTTACTCATCTGCCAGAGGTTCACGAGATACATGGGAGAACTCCAAGTCTCCCATTAATATAATGCTTTATTTCCACTCCATAGCAATTCTAAGAGAATCCTGGAATTTTTTGGGTGGGAAGGGACCTTTCAAGGCCATCTAGTCCAACCCTCCTGCATACAGCAGGGACATCTGCAACAAGAGCAGGTTGCTCAGAGCCCCATCAAGCCTGACCTGGAATGTCTTCAGGGATGAGGCCTCCACCACCTCTCTGGGTAACCTGGGCCAGTGTTTCACCACCCTCATAGTGAAGAACTTCCTCCTAATGTCTAGTGTAAGTCTGTCTAGCTCTATTTTAAAAGCACTGCCCCGTATCCTGTCACTGCACACCCTTGGAAACAGTCCTTCCCCAGCTTTGATGGACCCTTTCAGGTACTGGAAGGCCACCAGGTCTCCCTGGAGCCTTCTCTTACCCAGGCTGACCAACCCCAGCTCTCTCAGCCTGGTCTAGTAGGAGAGGTGCTCCAGCCCTTTGATCATTTTCGTGGCCCTCCTCTAGCCCCACTCCAGCCGGTCCCTGTCCCTCTTGTGTTGAGGGCTCTAGACCTGGACACAAGGCTTAATATGTGCTGCAGTTAGAACTGTTGGCATTGAATTACTTTCTTTCAATCAATCTTTTGATTCCTTTCTTTGGAATAAAGTTTCAGTTTTATCCTGTGCAGACTCCATCTTACTGCTGCTTGTTTTGGTTTTTCAGATGAGCTTCTCACCAGTTATTTAAGCAAGTTTTGAGTCCTTTGGGTGTTGATTGGTTGAAAGAGTTGGGTTTGTTCAGAAGAGAAGGCTGCAGGGAGATCTCGTGGCCTTTCAGCATTTCAAGGGCCTGTCAGAAAGCTGGAGAAAGATGTTTTACAAAGGGCTGCTGTGACAGGACAAAGGGGGGGTGGCTTGAAACTAGAAAAGGGAGATGAAGACTACAGAGAAGGAAGAAATTTTTCAGTCTTGATTTACCAAGCCTTCTGCTGTTAACCTGCTGCTTTGTTTTCCCTTTTAGATTCAGTCATTGTGGATTTAAGCTATTGGTATAAGGTACAGTAACTGATAGGAAGAGAGCTGAAGAGCAAAGCCAGAAATAAAAGGTTATGAGAGTGGTAAGAAAAAATATATTCAATTTTTATTCCTAGTGTTCTGCCATAATGGTCTTAGTCGTAGCAAGTGTGTATTCTCTGAAATATCTTTCTCATGGAACTTGGCTGGGTAATTTCTAGGAGTGTAAGCCTGCTAAAAGTTGAGGAAGACCCATTTCTTTTCAATTTAGTGGAAAGGGAAAATCAGCAAGCTGCAGGATCACATCTGCTGAGTTAATGGTGTCTTCTGGTGCTTCCTCCAGGATAGTATATAGGAAACTTTCTTTCACTTTGTGAAAAAGGAGGATTTAAGCTTAAAAAAAAAAAAGAGAAGGAAACAAGGTAGCAAATACTTTGAGTCAGAGTGATGGAGAAGTGGTGTGGCCAGGCAGCACAGAGCTCACTGCTGCAGAGGCAGTCTTCCCAGAGAGATTATTTAATAGGAAAGAGCCTGTACATTTTGCCTACCCCCTGTTCCCTCTGATGTTCAGAGGCCATCCTGTCTCCCCTCAGTTGTAGAACTATTTTAATTTGAAAATCTGCATTTCTGGGGGAAGAAATCCTGGCAGGAGCAGGCTGCCCAGAGTGGTTGTGGGGTCTCCTTCTCTGGAGAGGTTCCAAACCCACCTGGACTGATCCTGGGCACCCTGCTGTGAGTGACCTGCTGGAGCAGGGGGGTTGTACAAGATGATCTCCAGAGGTCCCTTCGGATGCTCTGAGCTGGAGGCAGTGGAGGAGGAGGAGGCAGAGCCTGGGCTGCTGCAGTGTGGTTTGCTCACCGCTGGAGGACAGCCGAGCTCCACCGGCTCTGCTCTGGGCTCTGGCTTTCCAGAGATACCTTTCCAGAGATTTTTCCTGAGATACCTGTCAGCTACTTGGCAGAGTTAGAGATAAGCATCTCTAGAACAAGAGAGGAAGCTGGAAGAAACAGGGTTGTCTTAGTTTCTTTATGGAATGGTTGTCAGAATCTTTTCACTTCACACATGCACCCTCCTCACTGGGAGCATCCTTTGAACAAAGTTTTGCCTGCAGCTGTTTATTTGGTCTGGGTGTAAGACTTCATTTCTAGGCAACCTTCCTGACAACATCAGCCATGTGCCCAAGTCTTCACACATAAGTGAGCTCTTCTGTGGTGGACACAAGATTTTTCTGGTGTGGCTCTGAGAGTTAAAGCTTTTTTACCACTCCACTGGAGGACCTGCTTCTGCAGGAACCTAAAGGACACTGGCAACTCTTGGCTTTGCTTTAGGGTCACTTTACAGGCTTGTTACCAACTCTGATGTTGGCAGTTAATGTGAAGGTCCTTACGAGAGCCCCACCTGAGCTGCTCAGAGTTGCCTGGGCTTGCATCAGGGTTGCTGACCTCTGCTCTGCTCCTCTACAAGGCACCAAAGTGGAACTGCAGTAGCTCTGCAGAGGGTCTTTTGGGTTTTTTTGTTTTTGTTTTTTTTTTTTACCTCAGTCTTAAATCTTTTATTATTATCTCCCCAGCCATTTACCACACCCTTCTATTCTGCTTAGCTGTCTCCTTTTCTTGTTTGGAGACTTGGTTGCCTGAAGAAGCTTCTCTTTCTCTGCAGATACTTGAGATAATTGAAAACCATTTTGCTCTGATTGTTTCACAGCTTCTGTAGGCCAAAGACCAGCGTTCTGTTCTGATCTCCTGATGGTTAGTGTGAAGCACTTCCATCATCTGGTTCGACTTGCTCTGACTGGAAAAGCTGATGTAAAGGAGAGGAGAGGCCGTATGTGGGGAGGGCACATGAAGCCATATGTTGGTATTTCTGGGTATCTGGTGCCCTCTGGAGACTGCCGCTGCCCATGACATCATAAATATCAAGACAGTGTATTAATAGATGTCCCAAAGTCTAAGCAGGCTGAGGAACAGTATGAGCTTTATTGTTCTCACAACAGACGTTGAAGGATAATAGAAAAGGCAGTAAAGTACAAGCAAGGACTCTAAAAATAACAATGGTATGTCTTGTCATTTTCTAATGAAGCTGGTCATCTGTGTTTCAGTTGTGTACAAGCTTACATGCTTAAAAAATGAGGCTGTAATTGTAGATATTGGGTAGTATGAGGTGAGGTTGAAGTGTTGAATTCCCAAGACAGATTACATAGATTCGGTTAGCTGATCTGAGAGGCCAGTCAATCTAATAGCAGAAAGTGGCAGTCTTATCAAAACCGGAGTTGGAATCAGAACTTTATCACAAGCTTCGTAAGGAAACTGGCTTTTTTATTGTTTCAGCAGTAAAATTGACCTGGGTACCTTTTTAACACTTAAGTGAGGTATATAACAGATTGTATCCTGATGCAGGGGATGTATTTGGTATGACTGTGGGATCAGTTTTCATTTTTCCAGAGTAAACCACCTGGAACGGAGGCTTAGGAAATAATTTCCTTTACTATCCTTTTTATTATTTTCATTTTGGGGGAAAAAGACAGCTGCAAAATGATAATTTCTTTTGGCTGTTATTACTCTTGAAACAACCTTCTTGCAGCATAAGAATGCAGGGTAAAATATTAAGTTCCTGACTGCAGAGAATAACATTGGATGGTCTGAGGAAGAAAAGCTCAATGTTATGTTTGTATGTAACTATTGTCAGAGTTACCCTTAAGACCCAGCTAACTGCTGAGCTTCAGTTTTGTTTCTTTATTACCGTGTGGATAGATTTAACCCGGGTCTTTTGGATACAGAGCTAGTGGGCTTTGGTTTCTCACATCATTTACCAGTTTTTACCTGAGCGTTGTCTGCCTGCTGTGGCCCCTTTGGCCCAAAGAGAGCACCAGGCATTGTCCTCTGCTATGGGATCAGGACTTAACTCCAGGCTGCTTAGAAGAAACACACTTGACTAGCTCCATTATGTCCTTTTTTTTGTTGTTCAGGGAAGTTTCAACACATAGAAAGTGCTACTACTTTCTGTTTGCTGTGAAACAAGTGAGACTTCTGTTCTTGTGCTCAATTCTTAGTGCTTTTTCTTCCTGGAAAAGTTCTGTTCTCAAATGTAATTCTTTAAGGTTGGCTTTTTACTTTTAACAGTATGTTGGTTTTGTACCTGTAAAATTATAGCCAAAGACTGCCTCTGATATTGCTAAGCTGGGTGGAAGTGACTAGAAGCTCGGTGAGGAATAATACTGCTGGACACCTGTGGGATTTATGGTCTTTGAAGAGTGGTAACGACGTGCATATCATTTGATCTCTCCTCCTTGCTTTCCTTCCTTTCCAAGTAGCTGGTGGAGTTGTCTCATTTCGGGCAGTGTTTCAGGTTTGCAGTGGCACTAGGCTAGTGGAGACCTGCAGTTCTCCACTCCTGGCTTCTGAAGGTGGTGGTGACACATTGCTGCTGCCCAGCCAGCTGTCCTTGGTCAGGCCGCTTGTCCATCTTTGGGGTCAGTGCAGTTGTTGAATACTCCAGGTGTGCACAGGATTCATTCTCTTTGTTTTTACAGCAGGAAGGTGAGATGGAAGGTGAAGCAGTCGAAGCTATTGTGGAGGAATCAGAAACTTTTATCAAAGGGAAGGAGAGAAAGACCTATCAAAGACGCCGTGAGGGTGGGCAGGAGGATTACGCTTGTCATATACCACCAAACCAGGCAGAGGGAGGTGAAGTAGTGCAGGATGTCAACAGCGGCGTGCAGATGGTGATGATGGAACAACTGGATCCAGCTCTTCTTCAGATGAAGACTGAAGTCATGGAAGGTGCTGTGCCTCAAGAAACAGAGGCTACGGTGGATGACACACAGATCATAACACTTCAGGTTGTTAACATGGAAGAGCAGCCTATAAACCTTGGTGAGCTTCAGCTGGTCCAAGTACCTGTACCAGTGACTGTACCTGTTGCCACCACGTCTGTGGAAGAACTTCAGGGAGCTTATGAAAATGAGGTTTCCAAAGGAGGCCTGCAAGAGGGAGAGCCCATGATCTGTCACACCCTCCCTTTACCCGAAGGCTTCCAAGTAGTGAAAGTGGGTGCAAACGGTGAGGTGGAGACACTGGAGCAAGGTGAACTTCAGCCACAGGAAGACCCCAACTGGCAAAAAGATCCAGACTATCAGCCACCAGCAAAAAAAACAAAGAAAAACAAAAAGAGTAAGCTTCGCTACACTGAGGAAGACAAAGATGTGGATGTCTCTGTGTATGACTTTGAAGAGGAGCAGCAGGAGGGTTTGTTGTCTGAGGTCAATGCAGAAAAGGTGGTGGGCAATATGAAACCACCTAAACCAACAAAAATTAAAAAGAAAGGTAAGCTCCCCATCTGCAAGTGGAGTTTGAAAATGTATTTGTTATGGTGGGATGGAAGTGACTGAGTAGATGTGAATGGGAGGAAGGCAGATGTGCCTAGTGTCACTTACTCCTGACACAGTAGTGCACAGCCTAAGGTTTCTTGGGCAAGCCTCCTGTCACCTCTCCAGGCTATGGAGGAGCTTGTTTTCTTCCACCGTGGTGCCATGACATTAGTATCCCCTATAGTACAGTGGGAAGAATCCTTCTCTTTGCAGTAACACATACATAAGAGTTTGTGTACACATGGTTTACATCAAGAGCCAACAGTATAGTTAGTTCTGGGGTGTTTTATCCCTAACCAGCTGCTGGGTAAGGTAGAGGGGGCAAAATACAGCAATAGGTGTGTTAGACTTTTCTTAAAAGTGTGAGTTAAGGAGAAAACCCGTTTTAGAGTGGTGAAGGAACATCAAGTGCTGGCACACTAAGGAAAATTGAAGCCAAGCCAGCCATGGTCAGTGTCTGTTCTTAAGGATATATGGTTGGCTTCGATGCTTCCTTGTGGTAGTTACACCTCCAAGAATCTTTCCTTTTCCCTGCTGGTCTCTCATGTTATGCACTAGATCACAGTAGTGCCAAGAGTAAAGATGATTTCCTTCATGGCTAGGGGTAAAGAAGACATTCCAGTGTGAACTGTGCAGTTACACTTGTCCACGTCGTTCCAACCTGGACCGCCACATGAAAAGCCACACTGATGAAAGGCCACACAAGTGCCATCTCTGTGGCAGGGCTTTCCGGACGGTCACGTTGCTGAGGAACCACCTCAACACCCACACAGGTACTCCTGCTTTTTGCATAAGTTGTTCTTGTAGGATCTGCTCTGAAAACAGGATGGGTCTGTCTTGAGTCTAATTCCTCTTACAGAACGAGCTGAAAAGGAAAACCAGCAGTTTGCTCCTCGTACTAATGCTGGTTGTTTTCTGCCTGGCCAGGTCAGGTGTGGAGCTTGTCCTGTACACAGGGATAAAACAGATCTGAGCTTACCTGAATTATAGAAATGTTCCATTTGTCTTGGACATTTAGTACTTGTGTTCTAAGCTTTGTGTGGCTGCAGCTCATGGAAAAGTAAGACGAGAATGAGACTGGAGCTAAATATAAGGGTACTGAAAATAACAACAAAAAAAACCCAACCCTAACCCCAAGGAACAGATCATAAATCAGACCAGTAAGGACCGTAGCACATTTCTGTTGCTCGTTATGAAAGTTTCTAGTATAAAACTACAAGTCATGGAACTGTAATTAAACTTAAGCTGGTTGTGATGCTTTCTGCTCCCCCCAAAATGTAATTCCTATGCCTCATTTTCTCTGCATACTCCTGTCTGACTAGGTGGTTTGACATTTGTAGATAAACAAGTGATAGAAAAATAAGGGAGCCTGTTTCCTCACTGGAAAGGTATTAATTTTCTGAGATCTTCAGTTCATTATTTACACAAAAGTTGTGACTCTTGTGTATTATTTGCTGGTCTGATCTGGTCTCTTCAGAACGTGACACCAATGCTGCTAACTCAGTTTAAAAAACCAACCAAACCATCAGAAAAAAAAAGCTGTTCCGTGTTTTCTTTTGTCACTAAACTTGAATGTTGTTTCCCTGTCTCACTGCAACCTCTCAGGTACTCGCCCTCACAAGTGCCCAGACTGTGACATGGCCTTTGTGACCAGTGGGGAGTTGGTTCGGCATCGCCGCTACAAACACACCCATGAGAAACCGTTCAAGTGTTCCATGTGTGATTATGCCAGCGTGGAGGTATGGCAGCTGGGAACTGCTGCAGCACTCACCACTTCCTCTTGTGCCTCAGAGCTTGGGCACCATCTGTTAGAAGCCCTGTTCTTGGGTGTTTTCTCTTTGACCGTTTGCTTAAAAGTCTCTGAGCAGAAAAAGTGATAGATCTGATCTGCTCTTGGAACCAGGTGGTGAGGTTTCCTTGTGAGAAAACCTCATGGAGGTTCCACATGAACAGGAGGCTAACCTTTGCTGTGAGGGTACCAGAGCTTGGACCAGGCTGCCCAGAGAGGTTATGGAGTCTCCTCCTCTGGAGAGATTCCAAACCTGCCTGGGCAACCAGCTGTGGCTGACCCTGCTGGGGCAGAGCGGAGTTGGATGTGGTGATCTACGGAGGTCCTTTCCAACCCCCACCACCATGCTGGGGTTCTGTGGATGTCTGCAATGGAAGAAGGCTACGATGGAGGAGCTTGAGTAGAGTTTTGGGCTTTTTTTCCTACCCACACGGTGGCTGCCGTGCTATAATTTCAGGCCCTGTGGTTTGAGTGCTGAACAAACTGTGTTGCAGTGGTTTTCATAGTATGAATTATGAAAGAATAACCAAATTGGTCCTTATGTGAGGTCATGATGCGTTTCATAGGTGTAGGTTGGTGATCAAGCAGCGTGGTCGGGCTGGACTGGAAAATGTCTAAACATTTGTGTTCATCCTGACCTTTGAGCTGGGTTTGTAGCTTCTAAATAAAAGCAGAAGAGGAAAGGAATTAAGTCACCCTGTTGACTGTAGGACTAGATTTTTGTTGTTCTTAGTAAAAAAAACTTAATTATCCCTCTCAAAATAACTGGAGAGGACCCAAGAGAGCACGCTGTGGAGAAAAATACACTGTACAAGAGACACTGCCCCCCTGCAATGGTCCTTGGGTGCTACTTCCCCAGAATGTTTTCTTGTCTCTGCAGAATAATTTCACATTTTAGCATGTCTTCAGATGCTGGGGTGTTTGGTAATAGTACAGTGAGCACAAGAGACTAAGGCAGGCTGTGCTGAATTTGGGAACAAGTGCCAAGGAAGACTGGGAAGGAGGTTTGGAGGTGAAGTAGAGTGGGCAGGAGCGAGTGGCTACGTGCAGTATGAAAGCATCATTGAAACAAGCTTGTTTGGGTTAGCAGCCAGATAAAATTAGACTGCCTTAAACCCTTGACTGATTTCTTGTACTTCTGGCAATCTGATGTGCTCACCTGTGCTGACTTCAGCCTCGCTCTTGGCTTCCAGGTTAGCAAATTGAAACGCCACATTCGCTCTCACACCGGCGAGCGCCCGTTCCAGTGCAGCTTGTGCAGCTACGCCAGCAGGGATACCTACAAACTGAAGAGGCACATGAGGACCCACTCTGGTATTGATCCTGTGTTTCTGCAGCCTGGTGTTCCTGTTGTAGTGTACAGTGTGTGCTGAGACTTAAACAGCAAAAGAAATCTGTGTTTTGTTGTCGAGTAGAAAAGCTTTATAAAGTCTGTAGCTGAAGAGAATGCACCGTGATTTGTAAGCACTGGTAAATTCATAAACTGAGAACTTGGAGGATTCTGATTTCCAGCTTGAGGTGATAAAATACAGGCACTTCTAGTAGGAACAGAAAAATCTTCTCTTTCCACAGACTGTAGCAATTTACAGCTACAGTTTCAGTCTTGAGTGTAGTCACAAAAACATCTTCATGTTAGTTTGTAAATCTCCCAATTTTTTCTATGGTAGAAAAAAGGATGGGCTTAGCACAGAACATTACTGGAGTGCCAAATTCATCACACGGCTAAAATTGAAGGGGGAAAAAAAAATGTCCTTATGTATGTACATGAGCATTCAGAACCCTGACTCCCCCAAAAAATCCAGTGCCACTTGCTGTCCTCTGGCAGCCTGCATGTAGGTCTTCCACCCATTTCTCAGAGTAAGGAGAATAATTTAACTCATTTGCTTAAAGATTGAGCTTGAGTCTCTGTGTAGAAAGGTGCACAGAGCTAAAACTTCCAGAGAAAGATTGCTGAGCTTCAGACTCACTGTTGCTATCCACTAGTTGCCTGTTTTGTTTCTGGGAGGTTCTGTTTGGGGCTTCTTGGTGAGATTTCTTTTTAATAAAAGTCCTTGTGCTATTTTTTCCCCTTTCTGCTGCTGCAGGAGAGAAGCCATATGAATGTTACATCTGCCATGCTCGCTTCACTCAGAGTGGCACCATGAAGATGCACATTTTGCAGAAGCACACGGAGAACGTGGCCAAATTTCACTGTCCTCACTGTGATACTGTCATAGCGAGAAAGAGTGACTTGGGTACGTATGTCACCATACCACAAAGTGGCCCTTTGAAGGTTCCACCAACTACTTCTCAGGATTAGAATTCACAGAACTCACCCGCTGTGTCTTTTCTAATCTTAATATGACTTCTAACTGTACAACACAAAGCGCAGGCTTAAATGTGTGCCTGCTAATACCATACTTTCAGCTTATAAAAGCTCCTGCAAACGATAACAATTTCCAGTTTTTCATTATTTGAAAACGTAGCATCTTTTCTAAGCATACAAAGCAAGTTAGTGTTTTCAGGCCTATAGATGAGGCATTTATTGAACTTGAACTGAGATTACAACTGCATGTGGATTGGGGTCTGAAATCCTGCAAATGATAACAATTTCCAGTTTCTTTTCATTATTTGAAAACGTAGCATCTTTTCTAAGCATACAAAGCAAGTTAGTGTTTTCAGGCCTATAGATGAGGCATTTATTGAACTTGAACTGAGATTACAACTGCATGTGGATTGGGGTCTGAAAAAACAGCAGATCACTTGGCTTGACCTCCTGCACATCAGAAGCCATTTGGCTTCATACTGAGATCTTTTCACCAAGCTAAAAGGTCTGAATTAGACTGAATAGTTTAATTTTCCAGGCTGTGGAGCTGTGTGCCACAGACTGAGTTGTGTCAAAAGCCTCGAGTCCCTGCAGGAGGAAAGTCTTGATCCCAGTGAGCAGTACCCAGTGTGATTCCAGTGGGGAAGCTCTTTTATGTTCTGCGAAGTGGTGGGGAAAAAAAAGTCATCCCAGGAGCAGCTGAGGAGACGGATGAAGCCATGATTTGGCAGAACTTTCTGTCTACAAACAGAATCTCACCCAGTCAGTGGGAAGGCAGGCTCCCTGCCAGTGAAGCCAGGTGTCAGGTGCTGCAGCAAGAAGCAGTTGGAGAGGATGGCAGTCTGATGGGGGCAGGAGCAAGTGAGCTGACTTGAAACAGAGGAAAGCTGATGTTAGCTATGAAGAATTTCTCTTCTAATGATGCTTTAGTCTATACTAAGCTGCTTCGTGTAGCTGCGGTATTGCTCTTAGTTGGAGGATTTTAAAGAAGTGACTAAAACCTCTTGTCAGGGATTATCTGCTGGTATCCTTGTTGCCTTCTAGCCCTGTCATTCTGATTTGTAATCCTGCAGAAAATCCTGGTTTTTTCCCCCCCCCCCAGTTTATTGCCTGGCTTCTGGCTGTATCCAGGCAATTTGGAGTGGTTTTAAACATAACAGTCCACAGGATGCTTTAGTTTGACAGTCATATATTATTAAATGTGTTGTGACTCATAACCAAACCTGCAATCCTGTGGAAAAACCTGGTGGAGGTTTTCCTGCAAGACCTTTCTTGCTAAAAGTTGTTCTGGATGGTTTTAATTACAAGTCTTCTAGGTTTTTAGTTTAATCCTCAATTCACTGTTCACTTTTTCAGTTTGAGCTTAAGAATGTATGGAGGAAAGCATAGAATAGAATCTTAGAATCATTAAAGTTGGAAAATTCTCTTAAGATCATCAAGTCCAATTGCCAACCCAACACTACCATGACCACTAAATCATGTCCACAGGTGCCACATCTGTATGGTTTTTTGAACCCCTCCAGGGATGGGGACTCCAGCACCTCCCTGGGCAGCCTGGGCCAAGGCCTCACCACTGTATCAGGAAAGAAATTCTTCCTCATATCCAGTTGAAACCTGCTCTGGCTTAACTTAAACCCACTTGTCCCATTGCTGGTTCCTTTGGAGAAGATCACTGTGGGGGCTGTGGGCTAGTCCTTCATGCTTGGAAAGTCATGAAAGCCTCTGATTCTTTCTTCTAGGTGTCCACTTGAGAAAGCAGCATTCCTACATCGAACAGG
The DNA here is from genome assembly GCF_000691845.1 of Merops nubicus. NCBI lineage: Eukaryota > Metazoa > Chordata > Aves > Coraciiformes > Meropidae > Merops > Merops nubicus. The sequence goes on from NW_008589173.1 coordinate 27,456, forward strand.
GCAAGAAGTGTCGCTACTGTGACGCCGTGTTCCACGAGCGGTATGCCCTCATCCAGCATCAGAAGTCTCACAAGAATGAGAAGCGCTTCAAGTGTGACCAGTGTGATTACGCCTGCAGACAGGTAAGCTGGTGGGACTGGCACCTCTTCGAGCGCCAGAACAGGAGCCAAAAGTACCAGGTGGATATCATTGCTCTTGAGTTTGAGCAGCTGTCGAGATCAAATGGGCTCTGAATCTTTTGAAGGCTCTGAAGAAAAGCTCAGTGGGCTTTTGCTTCTTGGTGTAGTGCTTCCCTGTAGGGAAGCACCTTCAGATTCAACCTTGGTGTAGCTGTTGACAAAGGGATGAGAGCCTGTGTAGGATGGGAGTAGCTAGGGCTGAATATGATGCTACTCAAGATCATGGAATGCTTTGGGTTGGCAGGGACCTCTAAAGGTCGTCTAGTCAAACCCCCCTGCTGGGAGCAGGGACATCCCCAACTAAAGCAGGTTGCTCAGAGCCCTGAGCCTCACCTGGAATGTCTCCAGGGATGGGGCACTAACCATCTCTCTGGTCATCCTGGTCCAGTGTTTTACCACCCTCGTAGTAAAGAACTTCTTTCCAATGTCTAATCTAAATCTCCCCTTCTCTAGTTTAAAACTGTTGCCCCTCATCCTATCACTACACACTTGTGTAATCAGTCTT
>NW_008589173.1:28170-37499 GCF_000691845.1 Merops nubicus
CCCTAGTTCTACTGTAGGCACCTTCAGGTACTCTTAAGGCCACCAGAAGGTCTCCCCAGAGCCTTCTCTTCTCCAGGCTGACCAACCCCAGCCAGGTCTCTCGATCTGGCCTTGTAGGAGAGGTGCTTCAGCCTCTGCTTGTTTTTGTGGCCTTCCTCTGGCACTGCTCCAACAGGTTCATTTCCCTCCTGTGTTGAGGGCTCCAGAGCTGGACCTAGCCCTCCAGGTGAGATCTCCCCAGGGCAGAGCAGAGGGGCAGGATCCCCTCTCTCCACCTGCTGCCCACCCTTCTTTTGATGTGGCCCAGACCTCAATTGGTCCCATGAGACTCGAGTGCACAGTGTTGGCGCGCATTTGTGCCACACTCCTGTGGAGTCACCTTTTCCTTGATATGAAGGATCAATTTTTGGCCTTTTTGCTGCAAACTCACTCTTCTGTATCTCTAGATCTGATTTCTCTCTTCCTGTCTTGCCTGTCCCCGTCAGGAGCGGCACATGGTCATGCATAAACGGACCCACACTGGAGAAAAGCCTTATGCCTGTAGCCATTGTGATAAAACCTTCCGCCAGAAGCAGCTCCTGGATATGCACTTCAAGCGATACCACGACCCCAACTTTGTCCCTGCTGCCTTCGTCTGTTCCAAGTGTGGCAAAACGTTCACTCGCCGAGTAAGGGGATCCACGGGTTTGGATTTGGGTTGGGGGAGTTTGAGGTGGAATGAGGCTTTTTAGGCAAGGGTCGAGGAGCATGTTTACCCGAAAGAAAAGGCAGGTGAGGTTCAGGCCACAAACGTGATATTTCAAACATCTTTCTGAGAGGAAGAGAGACAGGGAAGACCTGGTGTAATCAGAATTGGCACTTGCAGATAGGAGCATTAATGCTATAAGCAGTGTGAAAATGCAACTTTATTCATAAAGTTAATGAAATGTACTCATTGCCCTTAAGTAGTCTTCGTTTAAAAAAAAAAAGTGATGTAAGTTACTAGAAATACGTTTGAAAACGCAGAGCCAGAATAATCTGATCTTGAATTCATGCATGTTGTATATTTTTTTGTTTTGTTTTTCTCTTTTCCACCGAGTAGAACACAATGGCCAGACATGCTGATAACTGCTCTGGCCCAGAAGGTGGGGAAGGAGAGAATGGAGGAGAGACAAAGAAGGGCAAACGGGGCCGAAAGAGGAAGATGCGGTCTAAGAAAGAAGATTCTTCTGATAGTGGTAAGAAAAAACATGGTACCTGCAGAGGATTACAGGCCTGTGACTCCCTATGCATTAGTTTGCCCCTTCTGCAGATTTCTTCTGGCAGTTAGAGGTTTTTACCTACTCTTCCATGTGTGAAGTTCTCTGGTCATGTTTTCAGGGGCCCAAAAGAAACTCCATGTTTCTTTGGTGCACTGCTCTGAAATGGTGCATGCTCCTGGGTGGTGTGTGGCATGTCTGGACAACTCCACTGCTGACTAGCTTGGTTCCTTCTGTGGGGAAGAGCTGACAGCATCCGAGAGAATGGTGGAGATAGTGCTGGCCATCTGGGCTGTTGAAAGGGCCTGCTGAGACAGCTAAAGGATCGAGGAGCTGCTGGTGTCTTCACTTCATGGTGGGCTTGCATCTATGCTGGTATTGAGAAGGTGGCTTCTGAGGGGCTTTGCATTCCTGGATGATGTGCCAGAAGATGGGCCAGGAGCAATTTGTCATTGGGTGGCTGCTGTCTGGAAGCTTCTTCAGAACATGGAGATACTAGATAATGATCACCTTCACCGTGGTGTTATTTGTGACGGGAAAACTCAGTCACAGCCCTCCTGGTAGGGGGAAAACTTAGTCATGTCTTCAGCAGATTCTCAAGACCAACCTGCTGAAAGATAATTCTGCAAAAGCAGTGTTGCTGATGAGTCTGATCTGGAGTGCTTTATGGAATTAGCCACGGGGTGGAGGTTGGGAGAACCAGGGATCTTTCTGGCTAGAGGACATGTATTTGAAATTCTTTGCTGGCAAATGGGTCTTGTAGGGTGAATATGGTCAAGTGTCTTGTGCAAACCTGGCCTGCAAAAGCTCTAGAAGTAAGTGCTTACATAGATATTTGAAAAAATGTGCTTTATTCAACAGATTTTAACATGTGTAACTAGTTGTTTATTTAAATTAGGAAAAGGTCTTTGAGGCAGAGTAAATTAACTGCCTTGATGGCAGGTAGCTAGAAGTGTGGAATTCTGAAGTCTCTGGTTTTTAATACCTGATTTGTAGGCTGCCTGGGGGATTAGAATCCTAGAACCATAGAATGGTTTGAGCTGGAAGGGACCTTAATGATCATCTAGTGCCAACCCCTGTGCTATAGGCAGGGACACCTCCCACTAGAGCAGGTTGTTCAGAGCCCCGTCCAACCTGGCCCTGAAACAGCTCCAGGGATGGAGCATCCACAACTTCCCTGGGCAACCTGGGCCAGTGTCACGGTGAAGAACTTTTTCTTCATTTCTAACCTAAATTTTCCTTCCAGTCTGAACCCATCATCCCTCATCACTACAAGCCCTTGTAAAAGGTGTGCCACCCAGCTTTCTTGTAGGCCCCCTTCAAAGACTGAAGGGCCTTGTAAAATAGACTTCATTGGACTTGCTCTGCCTCTGAACAGAGGTTCTGGTGAAGATCCTCTTGGTCACTGGTTGGGAAACTGTATATTGATGGCCCAGGAAAGCATGGGGAGTGGGCTGCAGACCTGCCCCCATCCATAACGCTGCAGAACTCCCCACTTGGGTGGTTCTGCCATATTCAGCTTGAGATTTTGAGGTCTTGGACATAAGTCCTGGTGTCCTAGAGCTGCTACCCTGGTTTTCTGCCTGCTTAACAGAGGAGGACTGACACATGGCACTGCTGTTTCTTGAGGGCTGGGTGACCTCTTGGATCCATCTGGAGTTCTGGTGTTTGAGATGCTCTAGTGCCTGCTACCACTGTTTACATGTAACTGGCCCCTTTTGTCCTCCTGCCTCTCTTATTTTTGCCACACTTATTCCTCTCCAAATCACCTCAGCCCATCCCCTAAGCATCCTATAAGTAGTCCCATGGGATCCAAAACTGCCTTTCCCCTCCATCCCATTGTGTCCCATGCCTAGCCAGCAAATTCCTCCACACCTCAAGGGTGGTCTGCAGGAGTTGCTCCTGCTAACTCATTGTGGTGGGTTTCACACCTGGACAGTGGGGCTGATGGCTTCTCATGGAGCAGCTCAGAAGTGCTTGATTTGTGTTCCCACCTTCCATTGTGCACATCTGTGCTACTCTGGGTTGGGCTGGTGGGACTTTTATGGGCTGATGGCTCCTCTGATGGGCCTGGAAGTAGCCCAGCAGTGTATTATTTGGTGTGAGCTCCTTTGTGGATGTTCGGAGGACCTTTTATCACATAATTAGGTTATGGGTTTTTTGCTCTCTGAAGGACAACTTGTTCTCTCTAATGTGATGGTACCAGCAGAACAGTCTGCGCCACTAGTTTCTCTGGGAAGCCCTTGCTTGTCTTTCTCATCAGAGTTGACTCCCTTTGGATGAGGGTTTGATGGCGGTTCTCTGTCCGTGGCTGTGTTTAGTTCTTTAAACTGAACCTTACCTGATGCAATGTTTCTTACAGAGGAAAATGCTGAACCAGATTTAGATGATAATGAAGAGGAGGAGGAGACAGCAATAGAAATTGAGGCTGAACCAGAAGTTAAGCAAGAGGCTCCTGCACCACCTCCCAGTAAGAAACGAAGAGGAAGACCACCAGGCAAAGCTGCCACCCAACCAAAACAATCCCAGTGTAAGTCTCCAGTCGAAGCTTACGTTGCACTGCTTGCTTGAGCTGCTTTTTCTGTGGACTTAGTGGGGTTTGTAGGACACCTGCTTGCTCAGGTGGGCTTGTTTAAAGTGTGTAGGACTGCACTTGGCTAAGATCTTGACTTTTGTGTGAAATTTGTTGCAAGGGCTTCATGCCCATGAGGGGGCATGTGAATGCCTTGGGCCTGTAGTTGGGAGTGTAGTGTCAGTGCAGATGTTGCTTCAGCTCTGCAGTTTTCTCCATCCCTAAGAGCAGGCATCAGGAACTGGGCCAAGTCTAAGTGGATAAATTCCAGGAAGAAGGCAGGAAGGGCAGACTCATTCCTTCAATGGGTAGTGGTGTCCCCAGCGGCTTGTCTGTCCTCTCACTGCTTCATGTGTGACCTGTGTCTGTCTGGAATTGCAGCCTGGGGAAACATTTCGTGCTGAACCTATCATTAGCATCACTGGATTCCCCTGAACCGGACATTTGTTGCTACAGTTTTGTTCTGGATTATTCACCAAAATCCACAGTTTGAGTGATGTCTTGATATCAGGTGTACTGGGACTGGTTTGGTGGAGCACGTCTTCCTACAAGAGCAAGGAAATAGAAACTTGAGACTTGGACAGATGAGGCAGGTTAAAATGCTCCGCAACAGTGTGGGAATGTGAGCTGTGGGCACCACCTTCCCTTCCCATGGGAGAGTCCCAAGTGTCTACAACTCCCTGAAAGGAGGTGGTAGAGGGGTGGGTGCCAGTCTCCTCTCCCAAGGAACAAGTGAGAGGCCAAGAGGAAACAGCCTCAGGTTGCACCAGTGGAGGTTTAGGTTGGACATGAGGAAAAATTTCTTCCCCACAGTGGTTGTCCAGGGCTGTGCTAGGCTGCCCAGGGCAGTGGTGGAGTCCCCATCCCTGGAGGGGTTTCCAAGCTGTGGAGATGTGGTGCTGTGGGACACAGTTTAGCAGGGGGCTTAGTAGAGTTAAGTTGATGGTTGGACTCGATCTTGGAGGTCTTCTCCAACCTAAACAGTTACATGATGGTATCTACTGAGAAGCTATCTGCTTGCAGGCCAGCTCTGGAACCAGTAACAGACCTGTCATATCCCTCCTCCTGCTTTGTCTTCTGCCTTTTAGCTGCAGCAATCATTCAGGTTGAAGACCAGAACACTGGTGAAATCGAAAGTATCATAGTGGAAGTAAAGAAAGAGCCCGATGCGGAAACAGTAGAGGAAGAGGAGGAGGAAGCTCAGCCTGCTGTAGTGGAAGCTCCCAACGGAGACCTCACTCCTGAGATGATTCTCAGCATGATGGACCGGTGATGGAGGAAGACCATGCTGGCTGACTGAACTGGCCTGGGCTGTGTTTAAGCGGCTCAAATATATATTTTTTTTTTTCTTTTACCTATTTTTGGTTGTTTTGTTTTTTTTTTTCTTGGCTTTGGGAAATGCATCATTTTAGACCGTTTTAGCAAACGTACCGGGACATAAAACTTCCAAATGATGTTAGAATGTGATTTAACTAGAACTTGCTGTTTTATGTTAGCATTACAGGATCATGGAACATTAGGAGATATTTCAGGAGTCCTTGAGGGTCTCCTGTGAGACGCTTGATTTAGTTTTGCTCTGAGCTGCGCTGTGGAGCGTCAAGTTTTAACCTACAGAGGCAGAAGCCTTGACCAGAGAACGTGGTGAACCACTCCGGACTTGCCCTTCCCAGAGCCCTCCAGCCTCTTCCTCTCACTAGTGTTTTTAACTGTAAATGCAGACTTGGGAGGGTCCTAGACTTTTACAATGGTTTTTTGTTTCTTTTCTTGGCTTTTCCACCACTGACTAGCTCCGGTTCTCCAAGTCAGCTGCACACGGTAGTTTTTTGGCATGCTCCAACTGGTTTCTGTCCTTAATATGCTTTGCATTCTGCAAAGCATTTCTGTAATGGTCAAGCTTGTAAATAACTTTTTTTTTACATTTTAATCTTTTTCCATTAATTAAGAGGTATGCAAAAACACAGATTATATAAACCCCAGGGTTTTAATTCCTTTGGAACTAAGTGACAAAAGAAGCGGTAGAGTTTAAATGTTGGAAGAGCTGTTGGTGATGAATCACGTAGAGAGAAAAGAGACCTGCCCAGACTGTTGCTTGCAGAAAAGAGAGAAACCCACCTGTGAAACCTGGTTTTGAAAGCACACACAAAACCAGCATTCAGAACGACGTGTAATTAACCTTCCTCTCGAGTTAAAATTTCACGACTACCATTTTCTTTGCTCTATCTTGTAGTTGTATTTTGTGTTTATGGATCCTATGTTTAAGGCAGAAGTGGTGATTTCTAACGTGGGTCACCACAGCCCTCGACCTGGGCCAGGAAATTTGAGCAGGTCAGTAATTGGACCGTTTTGGATCTCTGATTACAGAACAAAGGAATAATGTGAAATACAAACATGCCTGTATATGAACTGTCACATGTTAAAATATGTAAGCTTTTTATAGAGCCTCAGTCTTGCTGATTTCAAACAAATTTTTCTTCTATGTATCGCTTTTAAGAGAGCTATCAGTTTAGCTATCAGACTCTAGGTTGATGCATTTTTGTACTTAGCTGTACTGTGTGATATTTTTCATTATTTTAGGAAGCCAACGTGGGGTGGGGGGGAAAAAAATACTGTTATAAAATATGTAATGGGGTTTGAAAGCTGGGAAGGAGAATATACTGCTGTACAGCTAATAAATAATAATGGATTAACGTGGGTGCTCGGAGGCTGCTTTCTTTTTGGGGGTGTTAGCAGGGTGGCCCAGCAGCCATTTCTGGGAGTCGCACTGCTCCTAGAAGGGTGGAGGGAAGACCTCAGCGGCCCCGGTTTCCTCCTGGCAGCTCTGTGGTGTAGCAGGTCTGAGCAGCAACTCCACCTGGGGCTGCCTGGAGTAGGGATGGATGATGGGCTGGGCTGGATGCTTGCCCATGTGGGCAGCTACGATTTGAAGTAACTCTGGAGGAGGAGTTGCTACTTTGGTTGGCTTTGGCTGTGAGTTGAAGTGATTGTTGCTGATGGGTTCAGAAGAAGGAATGATCTTCCCATTTGATTCTGGGAAGCAGGGCAGATGTTGAGGTGGGGGTTCCATGGTACATCTTTTCTCAGCTGCTGGTGGAAGTGGCTCAGAGTGAGCAGCCGGGTAGCTGCACGTGGTGTTGGTTCAGGTGGTACCTCCTTTACTGCTGGCATCAGAACACGAGTTGCTGCAAGTGGCACAACCCTACTGACTTTAAAAGGAAACCTTAAAAAGCCCAAGAGTTGTGAGACTTCATCTGCACTGGCTGTTTGGTGACTCTTTTATCTTGGGTCCTGAGAGATGGTTCTTAAACCTACTGAGAAAAGCTGGTGGGAGTCTGGAGAAGAGGAGGCTGAGGGGCGACCACCTTGCTCTTGACAACTCTGTGAAAGGAGGTTGGGGTTGGAGGTTGGGGTTGGGGGGCGGGGGGGTTAGTCTCTTTACCCAAGTAATGAGCAATTAATTCTGAGTAATGAGCAAATAAGTTCAAGAGGCAATGGGCTGAAGTTGCACCAGGGGAGGTTTCAGTTGGATATGAGGAAGAATTTCTTTCCTCGCAGAGCAGTGGGGCATTGGCCCAGGCTGTCCAGGAAGGTGCTGGAATCACCAACCCTGGGGGGGGGTTAAAAAAACATGTGAATGTGGCACCTGGGGACATGGTTTAGTGGTTATGGTAGTGTTGGGTTGATGGTTGGACTTGATGACCTCAGAGGTCTTTACAAACCTTAATGATCCTATGATTCCAAGTGGTTTTTCAGCTGGCAAGGACCTTGTGTACTTGCAAGCCCAAAGATGCTTCAGAGAGGGGCAGTGCTTTGAAGATGTGACTTTGCATAAGCCTAGAGCTAGGGAGGCTTTGCAGTGAGCTGGGAAGCTGAAGGTGTCCTTAGGATCTCTAAGTAGTCCCACCATCATCTTTTAAACCTTCTGGCATGACTCCGCACTGGCAAGTGGAGTGTGAAAGGTGTTGCAGTGCCTCTGTTTTAGCTGGTAGCCCATGGTAGTGCTCCAAGAAGGTGTCACACATGCTTGAGCATAGGCCTCCCTTGGTCTGTATCAGCACTGCCACAAGATCTCTATGTGCAACAGCTTGTGCTGTCATACCCAGGTCTTGCAGAACCCTGAGGCCTGTGTGCCCAGCTTTCCTGGAGTTCAGAGGAGCTGGAGGACATGGCTGCTGTGAACAGCTTGGTAAGCTGAAAGGAAGAGAGCCCAAAGGCTGTATTTGTCCAAGAACTGCAAGTGTGGCTGCTCCCCAGTAGTCTTTGAACTGCTTGTGGTGCATTGTATTAGCCCTGGAGAAAAGGGCCTGGGAGAGCTGGTGGACAAGTACATGATGAACCAGCCATGTGCCCTCATGTCCAGGACGGCCAATGGTCTCCTGGGTGCATGAAGAGTGTAGCCAACAGGCTGAGGGAGGTTGTCTCCCCCCTCCACTCTGCCCTAGTGAGGCCACCTCTGGAGTTCTGGGTCCCATGCTGGGCTCCCCAGTTCCAGAGAGAAGGAGCTGCTGGAGAGAGGCCAGTGGAGGCTGCAAAGCTGAAGAATGAACTTCCTGTGAAGGTGACAGAGCCCTGGACTGGGCTGTCCAGAGAGGCTGTGGAGTCTCCATCCTGGGTGACCTGCTGGAGCAGGGGGGGTTGAACAGAATGATCTCCAGAGGTCCCTTCCAACACCCACCACTCTGGGATTCCTTGGCAACCTCTGCCACAGCAGGCCTGGACAGATGAGGCTGATCTCCAGACAGGACCACTGGTGGCTGCTGTGGTGTTGATCTGAGGAAACAATCTCTAAGCAGTATTTTCTTGCGGACTGCTCTCTGAACTTCCAGAGGCCCAAGCAGGGCCGGGAGCAGTCCCCTGTGGCCAGCCTCCTTTTTCCCCTCAGCCTGGTGTGTTCCTTCACGGTCTGTTCAGCCGACCTGGTTTCTTTGTGCTTGCTCAGCCACTAGTCCTGTTCTGCAGCCTGGACTTGATCTGATTTGAGCTGGGGCTCCTGCCTTGTGCAGGTATCTCTGCTCGTGTTCCTCTCTTGCAGGCTTCTGCTTTGCCCTTGGTGGAGCTGCTCTGGAGAGATTCAGAGCAGCATCCCAGCCTGCTCCCAAGGACATGCACCTAGAGCAGCACCTTGAGCCTGAATGTGGAGAGAAAAATCTCTGCTCAAACCCAGTGCTGCGGTGTTGTAGCAGATGATTCTCCAGGTGAGAAGAGGACAAGCATTGATCAGGGGACAGCTCAGGGAGGCAGCTTGGAGGTGGAGGACACGGGGTCACCTTCATAGAGCAGTTAGTGTCTCACTCTGTGGAAGGCTCGTGGAAGGTGGGCAAAGTCCAAACGGGTGTGGACATGACCAGGCTTGTGGACTCAACTGTCCTATGCTACCTAAACTGTGCTGGTGGGAGCTGTGGGGGATTTACTGCTCTGAGCATACATTCAAGAGCAGACCAAAATACAGGCTGGAGCTCTGCAAAATCCGAGGTGGTCTTCAGCAGGGAAAGTCAGGGGAGGGTGGTAGGGAGGCAAGGGCG
>NW_008589173.1:37530-40629 GCF_000691845.1 Merops nubicus
AGAAGGGAAGCACTCAGAAAGTGGGGGGGGGACACGGGGACATGTGGCCCTGACAGAGCAGACGTTGCTTGAGTGTGCAAGGATAGAGTTGGGAGAGCCCAAGCTCAGCTGGACTTGGAGAAGGATGTGAAGGACAAAAAGAAGATCTTCTGTTTTAAGAAGGCCTTCAGCAGCATCAGGAAAGCTTTGGAGAAGTGCAGGCCTGCTCCTCCATGAAGCAGAGGACATGGAAAAGACCAGGGCACTTGGTGCTGCCTTTTGCCTTGGTTTCAGCTGGTGATTTCTGTCTTCAGGCCTTCCAGGGCCCAAGTTTAATGGCAGAGTCTGAAGGAAACGTCTAAAGGTGTCGAGGAAACCAATGTGATTGCACTCTCTCATCTTGGAGAAGTCTTGGTGATCTGGGAAGGTTCATCACACCTGGAAAAAGGCAGATGTCCCACTCGACTTCAAGAAGGGCAAGAAGGAAGATCTGGGGAACTACCCCAACGCATTCTCCAAGGAGGTGGCTCCTGTGTGGACAAAGGGAGAGCAGCAAATGTCCATCTGGATTTCAGCAAGGCTTTTGAACGTGTTCTCCTGTAGCCTCCTTGTAGCAGAGTTGAAGACACAGGGGTTGAGGAAGGAGATTATTGGGTGTGTGGAAAACTGGCTGGGCCACCATGTTCAGTGTCGTCAGCACTCAGATGTCTAACTGCTGCTGGTTGTTCATGCTCCTCAGGGATCATTTGTAGGGCCGTGTGGGTCCCATCTTGGCTCCCCAGTGCAAGAAACCAGCCACAGATCCCCTCCCAGCCCAAGGGATGGATAAAGTGGTGTTCTGGGGTCAGGAGTAACGAGCTCCTGCTCTTACCCTCAGCACATGGCACGTGCTGCCACTCCCTAGGGGACATCTAGGGCTGGAGAGGAGCACTGGGACCTCTTTCTGGGAAGGTCTTGGTACTTTAGGATACTTCAGAACTCCAGTTCTGAGTTTGGAAAGGACTGCCTTGAGTTTGGACTGCCATTTTCTAATACATGTACTCCTATGAACAGTCTGCTCTGAAGCTCTCCTCAGTTCTTTTCAGCTGTGACCTTTCTGTGTTGATTCTTGTTGACAAACTGGGTTCTGCAGGGCCTCTTAAGTGTGCTGTCATGTTCTCTTCTACCACAAATACTATATGCCATTTTACCTTCTCTTTTCAGTAGGCTCAAGTAGGTAACTTAATCCTCTGTGCATAAAATAGCAGTTGAACAGTATTTAAGTCTTAAGAAGTGGAAAATAGAAGTTGCTAAAATATCACCCTGAATAGTTCAAGATAGCATAAGGAAATAACAAGTCCAGTATTCTTTGGAAAGCTACTGCTCATCATCTTCCTCTTTCAGGTCTGAAATCTGTATGCAAATGTATTAGAAATAAGTGGTATATTTTAGCGTGAGGTTGAAATCACTGTCCTTGTATCACTTTGCCTAGCTCTGATCTCTGCAATTATGTCATGGAAATGAGAAAACAACACAAAATATACCAAGAATAATTTAATCAATTTTGCCAACTAGAGCCCACGAATGTCTACATGTGAGAATGTAAAACTGTTGCAGTTCTTAAGCTTGATTAATTTTTGCTTGGAAAGAATACATATATTCTATATAGTATCTGACACGAGGATGAAATATAGCAGCAGAGCTACAGACCTAAGGATGAAATCTTTGCTGATAAACAGTAAAAAAGCTTTGTTGACAACAGGCTGAAAACAAGGCAGAAGTGTAGTTCTTAAAATCTTTTATTTCATCATTCACATGAACCTTTTTAATCTTTATATGCTGGCTTTTTTGACTGGACAATAAACAGTCCAGAATTGAGTTTTGGCTTTTGTTTGGTTTTTTGTCAGCCAGAGTAATTTCCAGAAGAGGTTTTCTAATGACTCAGTAGTATGTGATTTCTTGGCCTATAGGGGAAGATGGAGGAGCTGGGTTGCTCTGGATGTCCTGACATGCTTGGGCTTGCAGGACAGGCAGGGAATGCTTGTGCACGTGGATGTCTTCCTCTGCCCTGCTTCTGGGGTAGATGTTCTGCTGCATGAGTGCCCAGCATGTGGGACCCAGTATTTTGGAGAATGAGCTTGTGATGCAGCTTGCCTGGAACTCCTAAGCTTCAGCAGAAGCCATCTTCTGGTGGGTGCAATGGGGCAGCTGCTCTCCCCATGTCCTGAATATCTTTGCCTTGGGGCCTGGTGCCCTTTCTGAGAAGTTCAGGTACCAGCAGCCTGCTCTCCTATCATCCTAGAAAAGTCCTAGATGCAGCCTGGACTGTCATTGGCAGACACTGTTGGGTGGTGAATACCCTGTTGCCCTGCCTCTTCCTGGTGCTCATCTGCCCGCTGACGTAGCTCAGGAGACTTGAGGAGGTGCCTCAGCAGAGGTCGGTCCTTGCCCAGCCACCTCCTCGAGCAGAGCTGCTCTGTGTTGTGGCTGGGCTCTATGGAGATGTCGTCTCTGCAGGGAGATAACTTCCTGCCTCTGCTGTCATGCCTATGGTTTCTTCAGAAGACCTGTGGCCCCTGGTGTATGTGGCAGGAGCAACATCACCCAGCCCTTCCAGCGATCACCTCCTGGGTTATGGCACCTCTGGGAGCGCCCTCGGTTGGCAGGTGGCAGCTCTGGAGCTAGGTGATTTGTCTAAAAGGAGCAATTTCTAAAGAAAAGCAGCTGGCACCCACCATCCCAGCTGATGCTGGGGGTGAGGACCCAGGCTGCTGGCTCACAGCAGCTCTGCAGAGCAGCTCTGCTGACCCCCTCTCTGCCTTCTCCTGAGTAGGTAGGGCCTGCTGAGCCAGTGCCAAGAAATGTCTGGCCTGGTAAGGTCCTGCAGTGCTGCAAGGAGCACAGAACAGCTTTCTGCTCCATCCTGGAGAGCTTCTGGCTTTTTGCCTGGTCCAAAGTCTCCCTTAGGGAGCAAAGCGGTTGATGTGCTCAATCCTGTTGCTCCAAGGAGGCCATCTACCCTCTGCTCCTTGTCCTTGCTTTGGGGCAGCTGCTTTGTCGTTTTGGCATGATGCCTGTGCCATTTCTGCTCGGAGAAGCCCTGCCTGTAGCACTCTGCAGTGGGCACCAGCACCCCTCCTC
>NW_008589173.1:40672-40942 GCF_000691845.1 Merops nubicus
CTGCTGACTCCCCTTGCCTGTGGAAGGTGGTGGGGCTGGGCTGGGAAGGGTAGAACCACCTTTTTCACCCTCACCGACCATCTTCAAACAGAAATATGTGACCGTGAACCACTTTGGGGGGCTGCAGGATGGGGAGAGGCCACGGACCCTTGAAGACCAGAGCCAGGGGGAGGTTTGAGACGCCGCTGCCGGCTGGGAGGCACCCATGGGGTGTCCTGCTCGCCCAGGTGAAACCAGGCGGGAGGAGAAGAGCTGGGCTGGGGTGTCCTC
>NW_008589174.1:0-305 GCF_000691845.1 Merops nubicus
CTGCGGGACGTGCGGCAGCCTGCTGAAGGAGAGGGACCCCGCCGCCAAAAAGCGGGGACCCCCCGCCGAGCCCAGGGCGCCCCGCAGAAAGCTGCTGCTGGAGTTCGAGCCGGCGGCCGAGGACGTGCTGCTGCGGCGCATCATGACCCTGATCGAGCCCGGGGGGGACGACCACAAGCTGACCCCCGCCTTCCTGCTCTGCCTCTGCATCCAGCACTCGGCCACCGCCTTCCAGCCGGGGGACTTCGGGCAGCTGCTGCTCAAAGTGGCCAAAATGATCCAGAGGACGGGGTGGGGCAGTCGGT
>NW_008589174.1:327-1810 GCF_000691845.1 Merops nubicus
CTCCTCCCACCTCCCTGGGGGCTTCCCCCAGCCTGGCCCCCCGGCAGCAGCGAGTGCTGGTCGGGGTGGTGCTCGTTCCACCCTCTCTCCCTGGTTTTCATTTTGCTTTCCCCTTCTCTCCCTGCCCAGGAGCGGACTCGGGAGCTGGCTGAGAAGCAGTCCCAGCAGTAAGTGCTGCCCCTTCTTGTTTTGCCCTGAAAGGGGGAGAACTCGGCTGGGGTCTTCCTCATGAGCAGGAGGAATCCGTGACTGGCTAAAACCACCCTCAGCCCTGGTGCACGTGGAGTTTTCCTGCTCAGTCCTGTGCATTTGGCTCTCTGGTCCTCTCACCACTGTGCTTGCAAGGTTGCTGGGGAGTGTGTGGGGCTGGAAAAGCAGGTGAGCTTCAGAGGGAGTAGGACCTGCAGCAGCTCTGGGGTCTTCTCCAATCCAAGACCTGGCCAAGGCTTTTCACATGCGGCTTCAGGATCCCTGAGGGGTGGAGCAGGGGTGGTCCCCGTGCAGGGTCTCACCACGTTCATGCTGGAGACCCTCCTGTGGAGCAGGGACGGGGCTGGCATTGCCTGTGTACATCCAGGGGTGGTGACATTGGGTGTCCTGGGGTGGGGAGCACCATGCTGGGGCCATCACAGAGAGGTGGGGGGGGGCTGGCTTCCCAGCAGCTCCCAAAATCCAGGCTCCAAAGCAGCATGTGGAGAAACTGTTGGTGCTTGCTGTGAGCTCTGCTTTAGGACAAGCTCTGAGGATGCTTCCCAGGCCTTTCCTATAGCAGGGAAAAGCAGTTCAGCAGTTGAGAAACTTCCCAGATGCTTTTTATTTATTTTGGTTTATTTTTGAACAGCCCAGTGCGGGCGGGCTGGGTTTAACTGCCCAGAGCTGGCAGGAACCTCACATACTTCTCAGGGAGAGCTGCTCTTCAGCCATGAGTGCTTACTGCTGTTCAGCTGCATGAGGGGGAGTCTCCCCCAAAAGTGGCACTCTGTAAAGGTCAGGTGGTCCTTGGCCATCCTAGTCCCTGCAGGATCCCCTTTGCCACCAGATTTTGCTTGTAAACGGTTTTCCTCAGGGAGGGTGCTGGGCTTGGGGGTGAGGGGATGCAAAAACTCTCTGCCATTGCCCCAGGCTGGCTATTTTCTCCCCAAAATCTTGAGTGGGGCTGCCAAGGAGCAGCAGCCATAATGCCTGCTGTATCTCCCCAGCCAGGACCCTGCTGCCCTCTCCCGCTTCACCATCACGGATCTTCTCCCAGACCTGCAGCACATCCTCTTCTGGATGGCCAATGCCATTGAGGTCCTCTACTTTGTCCAGCAGAAATCACCCACCTACATCCAGAGCATGGAGGAGGAGCTGGACGTCAGAGGTAGGGCCGGACACAGCAACCTGCTTGCTTCTCCAACCAGAGTGACTCTGCTCTACTAATCCCAGTGACAAGCAGTGGTCAGTGCCCCCGGGATGCTCCTTTAACCCCCCCTAATCCTCATCA
>NW_008589174.1:1829-3229 GCF_000691845.1 Merops nubicus
GCAGGAACCGCTCCGTGGGGCAGGGTGGGGGGATCTGTGTGGGAGGAGCAGCCTCACGTCAGGCCGTGGTGCTGCCCGGCTCGGGGCCAGCTCGGGTTGGGTTGGGTTGTCTTGGGTTGGGTTGGTTGAGCTGGATTGGCAGCCCAGCCTCCCCTTTCCACCATGGCAGTTTGTGGGTAATGCCCCAGGGGTGCTGTGCGGGCACCTGGATCTGCAGAACTGCTCGCTGGGGAGCCCATGGCAATGCTAGGAAAAAGAAAGAAAGAAAAAAAGAAGAGAAGAAAGGAAAAAGGGATTAAATCAGCCTCAGAAACCTTCTGGCCTCTGCAGCACGTTAAAATATTCATAGAGCACAGAGGCTGGTGGAGAGATGGGGCAGAGGTCACGGTGCTGCCAGCGGCGTTGAGCCGTGGGGGATGGCAGATGGGTGCTCTGGGGTGAGAGGAGCCTCTTCACCCCTACTGGGGGGATGCCGGGGTGGTGATTCCAGCCCAGGAGCACTCATGACCCCCACCCTGGGAATGGTGTCCAGCTCTGGAGTCCTCAGCACAGCAGAGCCAGGGAGCTGCTGGAGCGGGGCCAGAGGAGCCCCAGCAATGCCCCGAGGGGGGAACCCCTCTGCTAGAGCTGGGCTGGGGCAGCCTGGAGAAGAGGAGGGTCCATGGAGACCTTTTGAGGCCTTTCAGTACTTAAGGGGGGGGCCTATCACAAAGATGGGGACAACCTTTTTAGCAGGACCTGCTGTGACAGGACAAAGGCTGATGGCTTTAAATTAAGAGAGAGATTTAGAGTAGATAGAAGGAAGAAAGGTTTGACACTGAGGGTGGTGAGCCCCTGGCCCAGGTTGCCCAGAGAGGTGGTCACTGCCCCATCCCTGGAACCATCCCAGGTGAGGTTGGAGGTGTCTCTGAGCACCCTGCTCTAGCTGCAGATGTCCCTGCTCCCTGCAGGGGGTTGGACTGGGTGACCTTGAAAGGTCCCTTCCCACCCAAACCAGTCTATGGTTCTACGATTTGGGGGTGAATTTGCCCCCCTTGCTGCTGCAGGTTTGCCCCCTCATCCCACTCTGCCCCCGCAGGCTCCAAGGAGTCCCTGTTCTCCTCAACCATCACAGCCAGCGAGGAGGCGATGACGGTGCTGGAGGAGGTGATCATGTACACCTTCCAGCAGTGTGTCTACTACATCTCCAAGGTGGGTGCTCCCCGGGGAGGGCAGCAGCACCCCACGGGGCCAGCGCCAGCACCCCCAGCCGCTCTCGGGCTGAGCAGGAGGGATTTTTCAGCTTTCCCTCTCTGGCAGCTGGGTCTCCCCGAGGTGTTTTCCTCTGGGCTGAGTTTGGGTCGCAGCCCAGGAGGAGTATCGAGTGCCTGTGGCCGTTGGAGCCCGCAGTGCAGCGGCTC
>NW_008589174.1:3361-4923 GCF_000691845.1 Merops nubicus
GTTGGGTCCTGCAGCCCCAGCAGCACCCCGCTCCCCGGCACCCTCAGCAGAGGTGGGTGCTAGGTGCTGCTTTCCCAGCTGTGCTCCAGGGAAAGGTTTTCCCCCTAAATCCCAGTTTTCCTTCCACCCTCCTGCTCGGCTGGTTGGCCACTGCCCTGGTTCAGCTGCCTTTAGCTGGGCTGTCCCACACCGTCACCTCCAGCTGCTAAAAGAGACAGAAATAATTGTTTTTATAACCAGAGCACGTTGAGGTGGGGGGTGAGCAGGATCAGCCCCTGGCTGGAGCAGCAGCAGGGTTTGCTCGGCTCCTGGAGGTGAGGGGGTTAGAAGGGTTTGGCTCATACAGAACCAAAAAGAAACCAACACGTTGAGGCGGGGGGTGAGCAGGATCAGCCCCTTGCCGGAGCAGCAGCAGGGTTTGCTCAGCTCCTGGAGGTGAGGGGGTTAGGAGGGTTTGGCTCATACAAAACCAAAAAGAAACCAAAGGAGCCTGCTGTGAAGTTGGTGCTGTCCCTGCAGTGTCTGTACGTGTCGCTCCCTGCGCTGCTGGAGTGCAACCCCTTCCAGAGCGAGCGGGGGGTGAGCAGGATCAGCCCCTTGCCGGAGCAGCAGCAGGGTTTGCTCAGCTCCTGGAGGTGAGGGGGTTAGGAGGGTTTGGCTCATACAAAACCAAAAAGAAACCAAAGGAGCCTGCTGTGAAGTTGGTGCTGTCCCTGCAGTGTCTGTACGTGTCGCTCCCTGCGCTGCTGGAGTGCAACCCCTTCCAGAGCGAGTCCCGGGAGAGCTGGCGGGCGGCCCCGCCCCTGCCCGAGGAGCTCCGCAGGGTCCTGCTCATCTACCAGGCGGCGCTGGACCTGCTCCACCAGTACGAGGTGCACCCGGAGATCACCTCCCAGATGTTCGCCTACCTCTTCTTCTTCTCCAACACCCTGCTCTTCAACCAGCTCCTGGATAAGGGTCAGTCCTCCTCCAACACCCAGTCCAGGCTAGGTAACCCAGAGGGGACTGACCCTTTGGGGGACCTTCCAGTCTATCCCAGTACCACCTCAGGGGTGACCTCAAGCAGCTTGAGGGGGCTGGGGACGGGCAGGTCTCAGCACCATTGTGTGGAGATCAAGCACAGACACAGCTATTGTGTCCAGAGCTTCTCATTCCTAACACCACAAGTGCCCCCTCCTCACCTCCTGCAAGAGTGCTGCCTGCTTGAGCCTGAGCAGAGGAGGCTGGGAGCAGTTTGGAGGGGCAGCTCATTAATAACCCACAGCCCGCTTTGTCACTGGGCTCGTTAGCACTCATTAACACAGCAGCCCCTTGCCTGCTGTTGGAGCCAGGGGAGGTCCAGCCACCACCAGGAGGTCCAGTGATGGGATGCTGGGGACGTTACCCTGGATTTGTTTTGCCCCCCTGGGGCGGGGGCTGGGCTCCAGCTGAAGGAGGGGGGGCTGTTCCCCGACACCTGCTGACGGATGCTCTGCCTCCACAGGCTCCTCTCTGGGCTGCTTCCACTGGTCGCAGGGGGTGAAGCTCCGGGCCAACGTCCGGCTGCTCCTGGAGTGGCTGCA